>NC_049916.1:14210213-14314625 GCF_001411555.2 Juglans regia | reverse complement strand
TAAATTTCATAATATCTTAAATAATTGAAATCATTTTAATAATAATTTTAAAATGATTTCCGACGATTATAATATTTTTGGAGCTCTTCAAGAATATTATGATTGTCGTATTTAAGATCAAATCTTAATTCAATAACAATGGAAATACTCTTTATAAATATTTTCAGCATATTTCAAACACTGGGTGTGCCCTAGAAGTCACACGATATCTTTCGAGACACGTCATCATGGTTCGACACGCATAATGTGGCTCGCAGTCGCTAGTGAGAAGGGCAGATGATCACATAGTCTCTGCCTTCGGGATTTGCTTACATCATACAGACGGAACATACGTCAGAAAGAAGAAGCATACGTAAGAAGGAAGGAGCAGGGTATTACACGTTTGTTGCAACAATAAGGTGCATTATGCGAAAGAAAGGTACCAGATGGTTCTGGTTGAAGGCGTTCTTCCTCTCGATCTGCATCTCTAGCTGATGTTGGCTCAAATGGGCGGCCAATAGATTATGTAGAAGTGCCTACATATTGACGGGGTGTAGCGTGTGCAGATGTAGATCAGCAAACCATGCCTAGAGAGTCAATCGTAGTCAATGTCTCAACGCCTCGACGAATCCCGAGGTGCTCGGCAAGAGGATGCACCGCGTATAGTCACGGTGTGAGAGGATGCGTCTTGAGGCATGTCACACATCCCCCATATAGAACTCCTGAACTATTGAGGGGTATACCTTCCCCCTCAAAGTGCAGTTATTTTCCCAGCTTCTACTGACGAAGACATCTCTGAGGTTCGTCTTGATATGAACCCGCGGGAATGAATTCCCCTGAACCCACAATCAATTTGAAAGCTCCCCAAGAAAGCCAAAAATCAAGTCAAGGATGGAGAATCTAGACCCGATAAGAACACGTTTCAAGAACCTAGATTTTATTAAAATCTAGACCCGTTGAAGAACCCGTCTCAAGAACCCAGATTATAAAGGAGGAACGCCACAAAGGTTGTGATTTACCTTTGATAAGTTCAAGAGTTCAATCAAGAACAAGAGGAGAAAACTCAACTCACAAATAAAATTCAATATTGTCTAATCTCTCCAATGAGGCTACAAAGAGTTTTTAAAACCAAACCTAATCAAGGCCTTCCCAAAAACATAGTTCAAAAGAAATAAGACATGTGAGCCAAGCATCTTCAAGCCCACTTATTCTAAACTAATAAAATAAATCATTTAACCAAATTGGAAGCCTCCAATAACAATAGGCCGTATCTCTAAGTCATGTCTTCCACAGCTTGAATAAAGTAGATCAAAGCTGGTTCTTCTTCTTTCAGACCCATCTTCAATGTTGGGCTCTTGTTGGCTTCATCCCAAGTGGATTGCACCAATCCTTGCATTGCTTACTTGATATTAAATAAAAGTAACGTTCAAACGTGCATTTTTTACGTTCGAACGTTAATATTAAATTCCCGCTCGATTTCCTCATATCTATGATGATCTTTCCACATTCGAATGTTTCAATTTAATATTCAAACGTTAATGGAGATATATGAGAGGAAATTGATATTATTCGAACGTATAATTATAATACGTTCGAACACGAGAAGAAACATGCGGGAAATTTCCCGCTCGATTTAGGCACCTCTACGATGATCTGAAACGTTTGGATGTTAAAAATTTACATTCGAACGTTAGTGTAAATGTTCAAACTCCAAATTTTCTAATGTTCGAACATAAAAATAAAAGTGCGAGAAGTTTCCCACTCAATTTAGGCACCTCTGTGATGATCTGAAACGTTCGAACATTAAAATTTTACGTTCGAATGTTAGTCAATGAAAATCAATAGGAACTTATAAACATTTGAACGCCAAATTTTCTAACATTCGAACATGAAAATAAAAGTGCGGGAAATTTTTCCCTAGATTTCGGGTAATGTCATAGGAAGATACGCTCGAACGTGTATAGAAAACGTCCAAACATTATCCGTAGAAAATTTACCCTAGTTTTTTAACGTTCGAATGTCATCTAAAAATTGGACAGGATAATATAACATTCGAACATACAACTTAAACATTCTAACGTTACATTTGTGATTGAAAGAATACATGCACAAGAGGCAGCAGACTCATTTATGCAGCTTCTCCCGTGGGCACAACTAAGCCAGAGAGAGAGACGATGAGAGAGGGTCTTCTAGGTTAGAGAGAGAGAGGGTTAGAGTGAGAGAGAGTTGAGTGAGAGAGAGAGGGTCATGGTTTAGAGAGAGAGAGTTAGAGTGAGAGAGAGAGTTGAGTGAGAGAGGGTTAATTAATATTTTTAAACTCTAGTTCCATTGATTTTGGTAAGGAAAAACTATTTTTCTTTTGTATTTTCTTGAATTTTATGATATTTGTCTTGTGTTTTTGTTATATATATGCTTCTAATAAGTTAGTGTTGTATTGTTCTTTTTTTTTTTTGAATGATTGGTTGTTTTGGCAAGTTAGAAGTTTTTGATTTATAAGTGGTTATTGTGAGTGCTAGGTATATGTGATACCCCCATATGATATGGATATGAGTAGGTGGTGTATGGGATCCCACATTGCTTGGGAATGAGAAGTTCTTGCTCTTTATAAGGATCTAATGGGGCTCTAATTATATCATTGACTAGTCCTTTTGGAGCATAGGTCATGTGGTTTAGGCCTTCCATTGAAGCGTTACAAATGGTATCAGAGCCTATCCTAACCAGAAATGTGGGACTTGAGCCGTGCCACCTACAATGGACAGACTCGACGAGGACATCAGGAATTTAAGGGGGGTAGATTGTGATACCCCCATATAATATGGATATGAGTAGGTGGTGTATGGGATCCCACATTGCTTGGGAATGAGACGTTATTGCTCTTTATAAGGTTCTAATAGGACTCTAATTGTATTATTGACTAGTCCTTTTGGAGCATAGGTCATGTGGTTTGGGCCTTCCATTAGGGTGTTACAGTATATTTCTAAACTTTGGCAATATGTTTATACATTTTATGCTTACTCTTGAAATGTTGTGATTATTGTTTGTGAATTTTGTGAATAGTTTGTGAGTTCATGGTATTCATTGATGAATTAATATGTGTAGAAATATTATTGTGGGAGAATTGTGAATATGTTGTGATATGGATTTGAAATATTATGATTATTGTTTGTGAATTTTGTGAATAGTTTGTGAGTTTATAATATTAATTGATGAATTAATATGTGTATAAATATTATTGTGGGAATATTGTGAATATGTTGTGGTATGGATTTGAAATATTGTGATTATTATTTGTGATTATTGTTTGAATATGTTTACAAAAATATGTTGTGTTTAGGTTTTGGATTTATGTGAAAATTTTGATATAATATTTTTTGGTTTTCTTGAATTTGTGAGTGCTAGTTATATTTCCAAAGTTTAGCAATATGTTTGTATATTTTGTGATTATTGCTCGTGAATTTTTATTGAATATGTTTATACGGTTAGAAATATATTGTGTTTAATTTTTAGTATTTATGTGAATTTTTTGATATAATATGTTTTGGTGTTTTTTTAATTTGTTCTTTAACAAGAAATTATAAGTTTAGGATATTAATTTAAGTAAAAATTAAAAACATTTAATATACATTTAATATGAGAATTAATATTTAACATTTAATAAGTATATATAATATATTCATACTAATTTAGTTAGAATATGATTATTATTCAAATTATAAGTATAGTATAAAACTTATTTTAAAAAAAAAAAAAGGTATATAAGTTAACTATATATAAAGTATAATACACACATAATAACTATAATTAATAATTACTTATTAAATATTCTTACCATTGTGAGGTTCCAAATCATTATATTATTAAATATATATATATATATATATATAAAGAAAGAAAGTAAAATACTCTTCAATAAAAAAGTATTGAATCTACCAAATAAGTAGAGTTGAAATAAATAAATATACTTATTTAAAATAAACTAGAGAGTAAATAAATAAGGATCAAATAAATGTTTATATAGAAATTATATACTTATTGTCTATATAAATAAATAACTCACTCAATTAAGTCTAACAATTAAAGTTATATAATAGCAATTAAAATTATATATAACAATTATAATAACAATTATATAATAACAATCAGGGAGAATGATCTTGAAGAAACATCTATCAAATTGCTTGACTATCATAGTCTCTCCAGTCTTGACAACTCTGACCTTGAGAGTTGTCAAGGCCAGAGAGTCTCTGACAATTAAGCAATTAGACTAAAATTTAGACATTTCTTCAATATTATTCTCCCTCGTTATCCACTCATGATAGGAAACTTGTGAACATATTCTTTCATCTCTCTCTAGTTTAACAATATAACATGTAATACTATTTGTTTGACAATCTAGACACAAAACATGGGGATATTGCTTGTAGTGTTTTTTGATAGATATGGTGTGACATTGCATAAATAACCTTAGACTTGTTTAGTGTACATTTATGTGTCCACTAATTCCTGAATTGTCCAGTGTGGACCCTTTGAGATTATATTATTTGTATTGCACATTTTTGTGACTCTTACTTTCCACGTTTAATATGAAGTTTCGGTGTCTTCCTCTACTGTTCTTCAAGTATACTGTTCGTAGGGTTACAATCCCTCTATTTGAACATGTATACTTAGAGAACTATGGGAAGGTGCTGCCGAAATTTCTACTAACGTGAAAAGTAGTAAAGTGACGAGATTTGTGCAATATGGATAATATAATCTCAAATGGGATAGGACCAACAATCTTATAAAAAAATTAATGAGAATTGGAGCATGACATGCATGTGAATTTTCTATGTACGTGTTATTAATAGATAGATGTTTTTATAAATGGACAAAAATTGGATACGTCTGAGCGATAGACTTGGAAATGATTATGTACCCTATGCGCGTGGAGTAAGAACCTTCATTGATTTTTCTCAGGCCTCTGCTGATACTCGTGGTTACATTAAGTGTCCATGTCAAGGGTTTAAAATTTTGTTTGCGATAGGGTTGGATGAAGTTGAAAGTCATATATTTGTGAACAGTATGGATCTAGGGTATACCCAATGGGTACTGCATGGTGAGCCGTATGAATAGTTACCAGATGTATTGGTCGATCATCACAATTATTTGCGGCACATGGATGATGATTATAAGCAGGATAAGATGGAGGAGATGTTGGGTGACATTGGAGTGTGGATGTTTATGGATGAGTTGACGACAATGCCTCAAGTGGCAAAGGGACTGATTGTGAAAATTTTGCTTCAATGTGGGAAGATGCAAAGCGTGACCTTTATACAGACTATACAAAACATTCCAAAATGTCATTTATTGTGAGGTTGCTTCACATTAAGTCATTGTGTGGGATGTCGACAAAAGTAATAAACATGGTATTGGATTTATTTAACGAGGTACTTCCCGAAGGGTCTGCATTGCCCAAGAACTTTTATGAACCGAAACAGTTGAAAAATGGATTAGGATTTGAGTATAAATCCATACATACATGCAAGAATGATTGTGTTTTGTTCTGAAAGGAGAACGAAGAGAAACAAACATGTGTTACGGTATTTTTCCTTTAGACCTAGGTTGCATAGACTATATATGTGTAAGAAAACAGCTCACGATATGAGGTGGCATGAGGAGAAAAGAGTTAAGGATGATGCATATATGAGGCACCCAGCTGACTCACTAGCATGGCAGTCTTTCGATAATCAATACCCAGAGTTTGAGATAGAAACTCAGAACGTGCGCCTAGGACTCACAACCGATGGATTCAACCCTTTTAGGAATATGAGTACAAGTTATGGCACTTGGCCCGAAGTGTTGATTTCGTACAATCTTCCACCATGGAGGTGCATAAAGGCGCCCAACATTTTGTTAACTTTACTTATCCCCAGCCCGAGATCACCTGGGAATGACACTGACGTATTCATGCAGCCGTTGATTGAAGAGCTGAAAGAGTTATGGGAAACATACGTTATAACTTATGATGCATCCACGTCGACATATTTTCAGATGCATGTTGCGATAATGTGGACAATAAATGACTTCTCGGCATATGGAAATCTTCCAGCTAGAGTACTAAAGGGAAGTTAGCGTGTCCAATGTGTAATAAAGAAACTGCTAGTGAGTGGTTAAAATATTCACAGAAGTTGTGTTTCATGGGTCATCGACGTTATCTACAAGCAAATCATGCATGGAGAAGAGAATGTGCTATGTTTGATGGGAGAGTAGAGGATAGAATTGCACCAAATGAGTTGTCTGGGGAAGAGATAGTGGAACAACTGGTGCATGTTAGAGCGAACAATTTTGGCAAAGGTTGGGGAAAGAACAAGAGAAATGAGGAGCAACAGAATTGAATTGGACAAAGTATAGTATTTTTTTTTACTTGTCGTATTGGTCGTCCTGCATGTTGGAACATAGTTTGGATATAATGCACATAGAGAAGAATATATGTGATAATATACTGGGTACATTGATGAGTATTAACAAAAAGACGAAGGACACGATCAAGACGAGGAAAGATCTTGAGAGAATGGAAATTAAACATAATCTACATTTGCGGGTGGAAGGTAATAGGGTGGTCATGCCGCATGCATGTTTTACGATGACGAGGGAGGAGAGAATGGACTTCTATAAATGGTTTCAAGGTGTGAAGTGGCCAGATGGTTATGCTTCAAATATTGGTAGATGCGTGAGTTCTAATGACTGGAAAATTAGTGGATTGAAAAGTCATGACTGTCACATATTTTTGCAGAAGTTATTACCTGTGGGAATTCGTGGGAAGCTAACATTTAATGTACGTGTTGCCATATCTGAACTCTGTATGTTTTTTAAGGATTTGTACGCTCGGGTAGTAAATCAATATGTGTTGCAAAAATTGGAAGAAGACATTGCTATTATACTATGTAAATTCGAGCAGATCTTCCCACCATCATTTTTTGATGTCATGGTCCATTTAGCAATACATTTACCGTGAGAGGTATTGTTGGGTGGACCGGTGCAGTTCCATTGGATGTATCAAGTTGAAAGATATTTGGGTCGACTGAAGTGCACTGTTGGGAATAAAGCTAAAGCTGAGGGTTCAATAACATAAGCCTAGACGATGAATGGTTAACATTTTGCTCTCTATATCTTCGTGATGTTGAGACACGATTTAATCATCAAGAGCGAAATGCTGATCTTGCTACTCCGCCTCCTCGTGAGTTATCAGTGTTTTCCTAGAATGTATGATGCTTGGGTGCACAAACGGGTTACAATTTAATTGATGGAGAGTGGGGTAAAGTTCGGTAGTATGTGTTAAATAATTACTTGGAGATTGATGATTATCTCAAGTATGTCGTTCCATATTTCGAATAATTCTAGTTTTCTTGAAATTTAACTATAACTGTTGAGCTCAAAATATATTTCTTTTGCATTTATCTATAACAGTGAGCACATGGACAAATTTAGGACGAAATGAGTAGAAAATATAGAGGCAAGACACGAGGAACGGTTTTCCAAATGGTTTGAAGAACGTGTATGAACTAAAATTATATATATGTTACATTTTAAAACTTTTAACTCTAGGTAACTTTTAATAAATATATACTATTTCAATTGTTAGATTTTGGAACAACGTGCTCGTGATCCTGGATCAATTTCTTCTGAATTGTATGCATTGGCCCGTAGTCCCTCAAATAGAGCACTCTGATACACCGCATGCACAGTTCGAGGTTATAGATTTCATACTCTGGACCGTAAACGTAATAGAAAGACTCAAAACTCTAGTGTGTTGGTCGAGGGGAGTCATGGAACAGATGATATTGACTATTATAGTATCATACGTGATATTATTAGATTGAAATATCTGGGTGGGTCTGTAACATATGTCTTTAAATGTGACTGGTGGGATCTAGGCTTGTCGGGTTTTGATACATAGGGATAATCACTTTATGAATGTCAATACTGCATCTAAATAGTACGAAGATGATCTATTCGTATTGGTTTGTCAAGCTACCTAAGTCTATTACTCGATTGATCTAATGAAAAGTGCTGATGAAGATAGTGGAGAGATAACTTGGCGAGTCGTACAAAAATTTGTTCCTTGAAATATATATGAAGCAAAAACGAGTGTAGATTACGAGAATAGTGGAGATGAAGATGACACTTCGATAATAGAGAATTACCAGGAAGATGGAGAAGGTATTAACTTGTTTGTTGACCTCGATGCACTCGAGTTGCTCCCCTTGTGTAGAGATGATGTCTCACCCATTCATCTCGACCCGTCCGTATTAAATGATCATTCAAGTAAGTGAGGAGGAAGAAGAAGAAAAGTCAAAAGATGAAGACAAATCAGAATCCAGGCATGAGGTGGATAAGGAAGACAAAAAAGAGGTGCATGATGATGATGAATATGTTATTGAGGGAGATTCTAAAACAAGCATGAAAAATACATCCGAATATGAAGAATAAAAGTACTAAATATTTTATTCATATATGTGACTATAAAATATTTTTAATTTTCATAATTTCTTCTAATTAATTTTCCTTGATATAATTAATTATTTTCAAGGATGCCACCAAAACGACAACGAAGAAATGTGCCTCCGCCAAGTCTAAGTCTCGAACCCATTAAGGATCCCCACTCAAGGAATCCGCTCCTGAAGATCAAGTTAACACGCAAAGAACAATAGTCAGCAGACACCTATCAGTAAGAAAATATTGTCGTTGATAATTAATTATATAGTTAATACTTTTGTCTCAATAACTATATAACTATAATTATACTATTATCATGTAGTTAATGCATCTGCACATCGCGGTCGTGACTATACATGTGATATCTCTCCTGAGAAAAATAAAAGGCACGAAAAACGCAAGATCACCATTGATGGGAACCAAGGTGGGCCTAGTCTTAAAGATATGTTGCACGTTCCAGATGGGCCAAATACAAGTTCAAGGGCTTAAACGATGAAGATTATGCTCTGATTCATTTCATAAGCTATGGAAAGGGCAACAACATAACTTATAGGCTTTGGACACTTGAAGGCTTTCAACTTATTTAATTAATTTCAAGGACCTATTTTATTTGCTTAGAATAATTGGGTTTATACCTATGTAAGGGCATGTTGGGAAAGTTATTATTTTATTCAACTAGGGTTAGGGTTACTGTAGCCGAGTTACTGTAGCTCGGCACTGTAGCCGCGGCACTGTTCATCCAGGGGTACTTTTGGAAGATGGCGGTTTATTTTGGCTAGGGTTTCATTAGGTTTTCCTTTAAATACTCTATGTAGCCTCATTTTAATCAGATTATGAAGTTTATGAAATTTGATGAATTTATTCATTGTGAGTTGAGTTTTACTCCTCTTGTTCTTAATTGAACTTTTGAACTTATCAAAGGTAAATCACAACCTTTGTGGCGTTCCTCCTTTGTAATCTGGGTTCTTGAGACGGGTTCTTCAACGGGTCTAGATTTTAATATAATCTAGGTTCTTGAAACGAGTTCTCATCGGGTCTAGATTTTCCATCCTTGACTTGATTTTTGGCTTTCTTGGGGAGTTTTCAAATTGTCTGTGGGTTCAAGGGAATTCATTCCCGCGGGTTCATATCATTTGGTATCAGAGCAAGGTTTCCAATCAGGTCTGATTCTATCTTTTAATTTTAGCATCCTTAAATTTAATTCTAGGACTTCATTGTTCTAGGGTTGCCAAAAAAAAAATTGAAACAAAAAGTAGGCTGCCAAAATTCTTAGGGTTTTGGGTTTGGCTGAAATTTGCATCACCTAGGGTTTCAAAATTCTAGAGTTTCCTGCATCTCTAAGTTTGTCAATTGCTTGGAGTGTCATTCCATTGATTCTCTTCTATTTCATTGTCCATGTTTGTGTGTTTGAATTCAATTGGTTGGTTTTCACAATTGAATATTGTTGTTTGTGGATGAATTAGAGAAAAGAAAAGAAAGGAAGAGAAAAGAAAAGAAAAGAAAGGAAAGGAAAAGAAAAGAAAAGAAAAGAAAGGAAAGGAAAAGAAAAGAAAAGAAAATTCCAAAAAAAAAAAAAAAAGAAGATGAAGAAAAGAGAAGGTAGCATATTCAAAGTTGCTACATAGTTACAACAAAGAGAAAGAAAGAAATTTGTTGATTTAAACCTTATGATCAAAGGGGCTGCTGCATACATCACTCAAGTTGGTATCTTGTCTTATTCTTACTCTTTCATTCGTATAACTTCATTGATTCTCGTGTCATTTTTATTCCTTCATGTTTCTCTTGTTCTTGTTTCCTGGATCTAATTACTAGTTGGGATAATACAAGGTTGTATTGTCTTGATTTAGTTCAACTAGTTCTTAATGAACTTGAGTGGGAAAACTCTTGAGGTAAAAGGCAAGAGAGTGTGAGATTATTATTGAGTAAAAAGCCAATTCAGAGTTACACACGAGTGGAGTGTCATTATTTGAGTGTAAAGACGTAAGGGAGTGTGTGAGGTTTTTCACTAACATTCTTTTTGTGCAGCACATTATGATGTCTCATAGGAGTGACTCATCACCAAAGGAGATGGTAGATAACACATCCTTTGTGTTGCTAGTCATGCAACAACAGTTTGAGAAGTTGAACTTAGTGTTGGGTGAAGTGAGAGATAGGATGGATCATCAAGATGTGGTAATTAGAAATCTTCATGGCAGGAGAGATAGGAGGCGTCCCGAGTTTAGTGTTGAAAATGGGTATGAGAATGAAGAGTATGGTGATTCTCTTGTTACTAGGCATGCACTCAATACAAAAATTAAGATGGATGATATAGAGCAGAAGAGTGAGAATATTTTTCATACTAGATGCCACATCAACAACAAGGTATGTAGTATGATCATTGATTTGAGGAGTTGTATTAATTTAGCTAGCACTACTTTAGTTGAGAAATTGAATTTACGTACCTTGAAACACCCTAGACCATACATGTTGCACTGGTTGAGTGATTGTGGGGAGGTTAGGGTAAATAAGCAAGTGCTAGTTTCTTTTTCAATTGGGAAATACCAGGATATGGTGCTTTGTGATGTAGTGCCTATGCATGCTAGTCATATTTTGTTAGGAAAGCCATGGCAGTATGATAGGAAGGTGATCCATGATGGGTTAAGGAACATGTACAGTTTTGAAAAAGATGGAAAAACAATCAAACTTGCTCCTTTAACTCCAAAACAGGTCCATGGGGATCAATTGAAGCTGAAATGTAAGGTTGCTCAAAACAGAAAGAGTGAAAATGAGAGTGATAAAAAAAAAGAGTAAAAGTGAGAGTGATCAAAAAAGAAAAAGTGAAAAGGAGATTGAGCAAACAAGGAAGAGTGAAAGTGAGAATGAGCTGAAAAGCAAGAGTGAAGGTGAGAGTGAAAGTGAAAGTGAAAGTGAGATTGAGCTGAAAAGCAAGAGTGAATGTGAGATTGAGAAGAAAAGAAATAGTGAAACCTCAAGAAAAAGAGAGAATGAGTTGAAAAACAATTATAAGGCCGAGAGTTCAAAAACAGAGGAGAGTGAAAGAAAAATAGAGAGTGAAAAGAACAAAGAGAGTGAGAGGAAAAAAGAGAATGAGGCCGAAACATCAAAAGAAAGAGTGAGAGAAAAAGAAAATAGAGAGGTAGTAGAGAGTCAAGAAAAAAAAGTGGAGCCACAAGAGGAAAAAGAAAGAGAGATTGTAGAGAGAAATAAAAAGACAAAAGTGAGTTTTTATGCTAAGGCTAGCTTTTATACTAACGAATTTAACGACTCTTTGCCTAGTGTTGTTGTTTCTTTGTTGCAGGGATATGAGGTCGTGATTCCTAGAGGTGTGTTTAGGGGATTGTCACCTATTAGGGAGATAGAGCACTACGTTGATCTTGTGCCAGGTGCGACAATTCCTAACCGACCTTTATTTGAAGAACATGAGTGCCTGACACACTTAAAGGGACAAGGTAAGTTGTTGAGTAGAATGCATGCTAAGTGGGAGGATTGTATTGAGACTTTTCCTCATGTATTCAAATACACACAAGGTATGGAAACTTTTGTGGTTGATGCTTTAGCAAGAAGGTATGTACTTATCTTCATTTTAGATGCAAAATTGTTGAAACTTGAATATGATAAGGAATTGCATGCTAATGATGATGACTTTGCTAGTGTGTATGAAACATGTGAGAAAGCATCGTTTGGTAAGTTCTATAAACCAGATTGGTTCTTGTTTAGAAAGAATAGATTTTGTGTACCTACTAGTTTTGTGCATAAGTTGCTTGTGTGTGATGAACATGGTGGTTTGTTGGGTAACCATGGTATAAGGAAGACTTTTGTTGTGTTGCATGAACGTTTGTGGGAATATCATTTGCCTTTCAATGACGTGTTGCATGAACGTTTGTGGAAGTATCAATTGTCATTCATTGATGTGTTGCATGAATGTTTGTGGGACTATCATTTGCCCTTCATTGAATTTGCATATATTTGGAGTAGTCATTCTGGTGTCAAGAAAATATTAGACATTTTGCATGAATATTTATGTTGGTCTAAGATGAAGAGAGATGTCAATTGTATTTGTGGCAGGTGCATTACATGCAGAATGGCCAAATTTATACTTTTGCCACATGGGTTGCATACGCCCTTACCTATTCCTAGTGAGTCATGTGCAGACATATCTATGGACTTTGTCTTGGGGCTGCCTAGGAAAGAAAGGAGTAGAAATTCTATTTTTGTGGTTATGGATGGATTTATAGAGTTTGCATATAACAGGACCATGCATACAACCACTTTATATTCTCCTTTTGAAATTGTTTATAGACTTAATCTATTTACTCATTTAGATTTAATGTCTTTATCTGTTGACAACAGGAGTAGCTTGGATGGATGTTCTCAAATTCTTGAACAAATTAATGACAATGCATATGAAATCAATGATAATGTTACTAACATTTTTCCCTTTGATCCAGGTGGAGATTCGAGATCGAATCCTTTTGAGGAGAGGGGGAATGATGGGAACCAAGGTGGGCCTAGTCTTAAAGATATGTTGCACGTTCCAGATGGGCCAAATACAAGTTCAAGGGCTTAAACGATGAAGATTATGCTCTGATTCATTTCATAAGCTATGGAAAGGGAAACAACATAACTTATAGGCTTTGGACACTTGAAGGCTTTCAACTTATTTAATTAATTTCAAGGACCTATTTTATTTGCTTAGAATAATTGGGTTTATACCTATGTAAGGGCATGTTGGGAAAGTTATTCAACTAGGGTTAGGGTTACTGTAGCCAGTTACTGTAGCTCGGGTAGCCGCGGCACTGTTCATCCAGGGGTACTTTTGGAAGGGGGTTTATTTTGGCTAGGGTTTCATTAGGTTTTCCTTTAAATACTCTATGTAGCCTCATTTTAATCAGATTATGAATTTTATGAAATTTGATGAATTTATTCATTGTGAGTTGAGTTTTACTCCTCTTGTTCTTAATTGAACTTTTGAACTTATCAAAGGTAAATCACAACCTTTGTGGCGTTCCTCCTTTGTAATCTGGGTTCTTGAGACGGGTTCTTCAACGGGTCTAGATTTTAATATAATCTAGGTTCTTGAAACGAGTTCTCATCGGGTCTAGATTTTCCATCCTTGACTTGATTTTTGGCTTTCTTGGGGAGTTTTCAAATTGTCTGTGGGTTCAAGGGAATTCATTCCCGCGGGTTCATATCAACCATTCCTGATAATTCCACTAGAAGAGCGGATGATAGTGCATGTGACGCCCAAAGATTCCACTTGGGATCGGACGGACATCTGAAGCGTCGGGACATGCAATACAAGGTTACCTGCCCCCGTTCATGACATATAAGATGCAATATACCTAACATGCATATAGCATTATGCAATATTCGCAGCAGATAATTTTTTTTTTTTTTTAGCAATACTATGCACCAAACTTATAATATCCCAAATACTTACAACATACTTCATACATAAAGACTTACTAAACAACTGAGATCACAACACTAGTCCAAAATGGGTTGTGAACAAAAGAGTGCTAGAGATTGAACTCCACAAAATACAAGTAGTAACCTAAGGCAACTACATCTAAGTCGCACCGTCGGTTAGTCGACCGTTTCCAATTGGTCGATTTTTTGTTCTCCTTCAGATTCTGTAACAAGATCTACTATTTGGGGAGAATGGTAGTTGGGACTACCACAGTGAAATTTGATTACAAATCTCAGCAAGTTAACAAGAAACTTCCACACAGGTTAATGATGTATGCATGACAGTAAAAACATGAATGCATAATCAAAGTCATATGTAAGCATAACATAACTTGACTTATAGTATGACATAAATGACATAACTTGAACTGAAACTGAAACTAAGCTTGACGTGACATGGCATGTACGTGAACTTGAAACATAACATGTACAAGCAACATAGCATGAACGTGAACATACATAATTTGAACATGAACTTGAACATAACATGAACTTGAGCATGATATAACATAAATGTGAACTTGAAACATAACGTGAACGTGAACATGATATAACATGAACATAACATGATATAGACATGAACTTGAAACATATTATTGTCTCATGGGGTCACCATGATTGAGTAATCTTATCTCATGGGGTTACCATGATTGACATGAACTTAAAACTTGACATGAACGTAAACTTTAACATAACATAATATGAAACATGACTTGAACGTGAAACACATGAACTTGGAATATTTTTCAATAGACTTAATCATAAAGTAACCATATGGGTGCTACACGGGTCCCCTTGAGCCGTGTGTCCCTGCCGATTCCTGCATCACAACACAGGTGTCTATACCAGCTGTGAGTGCGTTAATACGTACTCCACAGTTGTTGTGGCCCCACGTATTCTATGTGTCACAATTCTTATGTCTCACGTAGTGTATGAATTGTTGTGGCCCCATACTTCATGCTCCACAGTTGTTGTGGCCCCATGAATTGTTTGTGCCACACTTGCTGTGGACACACGTAACATAATGTGTGGCTCCATCGGCGTTAGTGCCTGGCGCGCTCCAGTGACCAGCTAGTTAGGCCCCATTTGCAACCTGTTGACTGTATTTCGTCAACCAAGGGTATTTCACACCTATTTAGACACTCCAGCTTGAGCAAAGGAGTTCCACTAGAATATTACCCCATCCTAGCGCTTAGGGTCGTGATTGACATGAGTAACGTAACTGGCATACATGACATTTTTCAATGTGGCGTGACATGAACGTGACATAAAAGACAGAAGTCCTAACGTAGCGTAACGTAACGTGACATGAACGTAAGATGACAAACATGACATACTTTGAGACATAAATGTAACAGAAAATATTTCATAACATGGTGTACATGTAACAGACAATATTTCGTGACATGGCATAATATGTAACAGACAGTATTTCGTAACATGGCATAGCATGTGACAGTAAATATTATGTGACATGATATACATGTAACAGATGGCATACGTAATGTGACATACTTTCAACAGATAGTAACATGTGATAGAATATATTATATAACAGATAAGATTTTCGTGACAGAATAATTCGTGCTGTAGATAAACATGTGATGACATGGCATGGCATGACATATATAACAACATACGAACATAAACTGTAGTTCCCTTACCCATCACACATACACAGTAAACTGATAGTAAGTTAAAAGCTAATTTACCTCGATCGTCGCGTTCTACAAAAATAAGTGCAAAACACGAGGAACTGTAAGAGGATATTCTAAAAGTTAGAACTTTAATTACTAACAATTAGAAATGTGAAAAGAGACAATTTAGAGTAAAATTATCATTTTGCCCTCTATATGTCAAAAAATGACTATTTACCCCTAACTTAAGGATTTCACATCCTAACTCCAAAAAATTACCAAAATTTACATTCCTCATGTAAATTTTGTCCCAAACTCACATAACAATTCAGAAAAATTTAAAACCAATCACAACTATGGAAAACTCACAATAGCCGAAACATTCATAGACCATTTCTCTTGATTTTGGTTGAAATTTCTTCCATCTTTAAAACCCATGATTAAACTAAAATTTTGTAACAAAGATCTTCCTATCCTAAGTTTACAAATACAATTAAAATATCCATTAAGAAAAGCTAATCATCAACACCAAATTTTTTGTAAAAAGACCCAAACTTTTTAACAAAAAATATACCCTTAAATCACAAGTTTTGACCTTAATAAAAAATCTCCAAGAATTCCAAAAAAATAAAATCTTAATTCTAACATATTCATAACATCATCTTAAGATCAACCATGCTTTAAATTGTCAAACAAAAGCCACCAAAAATCACAAAACAACACTTGGATTTTTTGGTTTTAAACTTAGTCCAAAACAGAAACTTTTCTCTCCACTAACTTTGAACAATCTCTTGATCCATTGCTTAAACACATGTGATCTTCAAACTAAAACATATCATGGTTTACAAATGTGTCCTAAAGAAGATCCAACCATCAAACTTAAAACCACATTGCTAAAACTCAATAAAACATGGATCTAACCCACAAACATCAAATCTTAGGCCTAACCGAAATCCTCTTACATAGAAACATCATACATTTAAAACTAATAGTAAATAGCTTCAAAATAACATCCTAACATGCATATAAGAGGCTTAGGATCATCATATAAAAATATCAAAGCCTTTGGAATAAGATCAAACCACGAAATATTCCAACTTTCACAAAACAAAAACTGTTTATCAACTTCCAGTTTTTAAGTTTCTAAATCTAAGAAAATCTATCATCAAAAGCTTTATTCATGCAACAAAACCTCAATGACCATTCATAAACACATTCTAACAACACTCCATAAAATTTTCGGACCAAGATATATCCATTAGCTTGGTCAAAAATTCTAAAACATATCATACTCTCCAGTTTCATGCCCAGAATGACATTTCTATGGTTACAAAGAATTTGGACCTATCAAATGAGCATGGAATGAGACTAATAAGATATCCACAAAAACTATACTCAAAGCGAACAACGTATGTGAAGGAATCATTGTGCAAAAATACTTACAAAGGGTCGAAAATGGCCACGCAAAAAGACTCATAAATCTATCCGAGAGAGCTCTTTTGGGTTGTCTCTCTAAGAACAGGGTAAAGAAGTGATAAAATGGAATGAAATGTGCCTTGCATGACATTAGACTCCTGCAGGGGGAAGTTGTGGGCTTGAATAACCCTTGATTGGAGTTGTCTATGTGACATAAATTGGAGAATAGTGAGAGGAATGGACTGCTTGCAGCAGCCGTGAGAGATGACGGTTGATGGAGTGGATTTCTCCTTCACATCAAGGCACTATTGGGTGCAGCCGATGGCAGTGGATGGTCTGCCATGAGGGGGAGGAAACTTCTCCAAGAAGCTTTGCCAAGGTGGCCAATTTCGTGGGCCTTGGTGGGCCCCAACCAAGTAGGCCTCAATTTGGGGTTTAAATGGGGTTTGGTTAGGGTTTGAGATGCTATCAAGCCCAAAACCAATTTTTATTGGCCCAATCAAATTTTCAAGATTTAAAAGGTTGAATAATGATGTCATAACAAGGATTTTATTAATTAATAGCATGTGGAAGTGATTTAATTAAATGATTAAACACAATGCTAGAAATCGGGTTAGAAAGGTTTTGGAGGCCAACTTTAGGGTTAGGGGAAACCGTTTAGGGTTTTGGTTTCAATCAAGTTTTTGGGGTTTCAATTGGATTCCCACCAATTTCACTAGAATTGAAACCTTCTTTGATATGGCACAATTTGGTTGATAAGATAAAACAAAGCTTTGCTTAGGTGGCATGATCTCACACATTGACTTCCTTCACAAATCCATCTAATGGTTCCTCATGGTACCAAGTGTCTAATACTATTCACCATGTGTGGCTAAGATCTTGCCAAGTGTCCAAATAAAACTCCTCCAATCCAATTTGGACATTTCACACTGTGATTTTGAAAACATTGTACTGAGTGCGCTTATCAAGATTACTATTCACTCCAAAAAAATACATAATAAACTTAGTACTGAAAAATTCTAAATATTCATATTAACCTATAGTGAAAATCGTTTACCGAAATTCAACCCCAAAGTGCCCCTAAAAATAATTTCACAATTTCCTACAGACGTTTCATCCGGAATTATGAAAATAAGCTATTGAGCCATAAAATCCTAAATAATCTACTGAGTCTTGCGTAGACCATAATGCATTCTGACACTTCTAACTACCTCAAATAATTAAACTCATAAATCTAGCACCATCGTGAGTGATAATACTGATTATGATGACAGACTAAAACCTGAGTGATTGGTCGATTCGTAAAAACTTATGGGGTTTTCACGATATTCCTAAAGTCAATAGAAATTTCACCTATGAATTTCTAGCGGGCTGTTACATTGCAGTAGTGCTTTCCTCCTATATTGGCACAGTAGTTCGAGTTTATGCTCTATTTTATGTGCACTCATGGCGAGATGTTCAGAATAAGATTAAGGAGCACATTTGAAGTCATGTCCTAGTAAGTTTACTTTAAGAGTACAAATTTTTCACCTAGATTAGTATATCATACTTTTGACCTGATTCACTTGTTAGGATGAATTCGTTTTCGTCTTTGGCCGTAGTGAGAATTTGAGAACCGTGAATGAGTTGATGGCTACACTATTCTGATGTCACAAGGAACGATGTCATGACCAGTTCAAGAAGTTTGAGACGTTGGAAGAGGCTGCACAGTCTCCTTTCCAGCAGATGAAGTTAGATGATTGAAGAAAGTATTGTGATTTTTTCGCATCTCCAGATTATTAGGTATTTTACATTTATTATATCTTATAATTATTTACACTCATATTCGTTTTATATATTATATGTATACATATTACAATTAACATTCTTAATATATTTTGTAGCACTTGAGTTCTACAAATGCACATAATAGATCCACTCTAACTGTTCATCATCGTGCCGGTTCAAGGTCTTTCCACAGTCTTGCTGGAAAAATGGTTATAAAAGAATTATAGAATTCATTTATTTTTCTGATATTCTTTTATTTAAGTATTAACATTATCTTTTTAAAATTGCTAATGTCGCTTTATTAGAAACGTGATGATCTTGAAAACTTTTCCCATGTCTATGTTGTTGCTCACACTAATGAGCGTAGTGAGTGAATGGATCATGTTGTTGCAGATAATTATGTAAGCAGTGTTAATTTTGTTAAATAAATTATGCAACATGTGAATAATTTATTTTTTATTTCTATTTCTTTTAAATATATTACTTATTAACGATCATTGCCTTTCAAATTGTAAGAAAAAATGATGGAGATGCAGTTGACTTCTGGGGAATCCTCTCCTAATGACATAGACATATTCACGCATGTGGGAGCCGCAGTCTAGTATGGCAAAAGGTTTGGGACAATCTATCAAGCATAGATGTTCATCCTCCTCAACCTCATCGACTTCGCAAATTAATAATCTTACCAAAGACTTAGAAGCTGCACGGCGTGAGAATGAATATATGAGGTCGAGACAACAAGAGTTAGAGTCTCTCTTAGAACAACAGTCTCATTTAGAGACGCAGTTGCAGGACCAACAGAGAGATCAGGAGGAAGGAATACACAGTGAAGTCCAAGAGCAAGTGCAACGGGAGATGATGGTGCAAATGAAGCGTGTTATGTCGTTGCAATATAATCACGGTAGGCGAGGAAAAAATAAGAGATAAATTTTATCAGGATATATAACTAATTTTAATATCTAATTTTAAAATTTTATAAGACATTGTTAGTTGTTAATTGATGGTATGTAATATGATACAATTGGTATGTTTTAAAATTTTATGAAATTAATATTTCTGATCTGTACGTTCGAATGTAAATTAAAAACGTTTGAACGTGAATACATAAAATTATACAATAACATTCGAATTTAGGCCTCTACGTTCGAACGTACTTACCCTCAAACGAACATAACGTTCGAATGATTAACCGATTAATGTTCGAACAAACCTCCGAACGTACCACTTGCATTCGAACGCTTCTTCGTTAACATTCAAAATAACGTCCGAACGTTAAACTTGTACATTTCAACATTGGTCTGTTAAGGTTTGAACGGAAATTCGAACATTGATTGTAATTAACATTCGGACGCATTAATGTTCGAACGTAAATATGATACATTCGAACTACAATCAACGAATGTCAACTTCTGTCATTTGAATGCCAATCGTCGGGTTGACATTCGAACATTTAATTGGACGTCCGAACGTTACTTTCTATGACAGATCTCAACCATCACAAAAAAGGGAAACTTTCGAATGTTAAACTAAACGGAACACCTCTAACTGTGACTAAAAATATTTTTAATGACGGTTCAATAGTAAACTGTCACCAATTGTTTTCTGTAATGCATATTAGATAACGATTGTGGTGACGGTTTCAAACTGTTACCAAATATCTTTAGTGACGTTTTGATAAGTTTTTGTGACGATTTCCTCTATCACAAAAGACAAATTGTATTGTAGTGAATTAGTTGACACCGGTTGGCATGCAGATTCATGATTTATATTGGGACTTCGCGCCAAAAATGATTATGAGTACGAGAATATAATTGACTATACGTCTTGTAGTTAAATGTTACTCTCTCTCTCTCTCTCTCTCTCTGTATAATCAGTCGAGCATCAGCCATGGCCATGCTATTTAATTTTATGCATGTTGACATATACTTTTAACTTATATTAGATTTATCGGTATCTTTGGCCGTAATTATTACCTGCCAAAATGGAGTGGCGATGATGATTAATTACGATGATATTTTTGTATACATATATATTTCTCCTCCGGCTGTACCGGTAAAAGACTAAATTGGATATTCAAAGACTAAATACACTTATGATGATGTAATACTGTTTAAGAATTTTATTCAAGTATTTAATATGTTTATTTCTTTTTCATTCTGATATTTAAAATTAAAAAATAATATTACATATAGTCGTAGAGTACGCAAGTGCTATACAGTCGTTTTGAAAAAGAGTGAAATCTACTATTAAAATATTATTATTTTTTTATATAAATCTCGTATTTATTTATTTTTTTAAATAATTGTACAGTATTTACGCACACACGACTGTCACTATCATTTCTCAAAATTAAATTAGAAAACCCTAAAAAACAATCTAAGTCCGTATATAACTTACTACAACTCAATCACGTACTAATTTCGATTTCATTTTCTTATTAAAAAAAAAAAAAAGCCGGCCGCCCCTCGTCAATTACGTGTGGGGTCCTTATATACCAATTTGCCACGCGGACTGAGAACTATACCATCTTATGGACCCTACTTCTCACGCTCTCGATGATGTAACAACTCATCGCATATTCGCAACTAATTGATTGTGAAAAGATTTTGTAATTTGAACACAAATATCATTACCATTTTTTATGTGTAAGACAGTGGATGGGGGTATGACTTGGGATTGTCTAGTGGGTTTATGTCGGGAATCAATGATGTAGAATGGGCCCAAAAAAAAGACCAAAAGTTATAATGTGTGAAAATTAGAATACAGCAGAGGCTGCGACAGCGAAGGTGGAACCCGACCGTTAACATTAATCATTTTACGAGATAATGTCTGTTGGCAATTATTTTTTTGTTTTTTTCCTTTTTTTAAAACAAGAAGTTGGTATCACAGAGACAAAGCTGATCGACTTACTTAGGAGCAGTTGGGTGACACCGAAAGCTATTATCAATTTCCCAGTATTCGAAGGAAACATCCATTACTTTTTTTGTTTTATTAGTTTTTACTTTATAACGCGTAGCCTTGATTACGGGGAATGCGTTTTCCATGCTAAAAAAAATTGTTAGGCGCATTTATTGGTCAGTGTGCAAAGCATTCACTTCGGTTGGATTTAAATTTGAGCCCTGCTACATGTCTCGAGAGATGTAATCTTGTCTATCGAACAGGTAAAAAATGCTTTTATTTTTTATTTAATATATTTTTTTAATCATCATAAATATTTATAAAAAAATAAAAATTTATAATATTATTAAAATATATTTTCTTAATCATTAAATAAAAAATAATAATTTCGGAACACATCTTCGAGATATTTAGCATTTCTGTTTAAATTTTCTAGAATTTTGATCTGTTAAATTTCTCACTACAACATAATGGCTTTTTTGGTAACAATAGTTTCATTTCAAAAAATACCATTTTAGAGATGAAAAATTATCATCTCTAATTCGTTTGAAACAGTCCGTCTAGAAAAGTTTTTGGACATGAAATTTTTTTTCCTCTCAACAAAATACTTTTAGGGACTAAATATGTTCGACCTATTCAGACCCGTTCGAACGAAATTTTTTTTGGGAACGAAACTAAATATGTTCGACCTATTCGAATGAAATTTCTTTTGGGGATGAAACGGTTTTGTCCCAAAATCATGTTCGAACAGGAAAAAAAAAAATCATGTTCGAACAATCAGGTATCTATTTGGACGTTGCAAAAATTTAATTCAAACAACATGAATTTATTTTATCATGTTCGAATGAAGAAAGTGTTAACGCTTTACGTTTGTCCGAACAACTCGATTAGCATTCAAACATAAATAATCCGATCAAACATGCTTGAGAAATTGATGGGAACCAAGATGGGCCTAGTCTTAAAGATCATTTGCAACTTCCAGATGGGCCAAGAAGATCAAGGAGACAATACAAGGATTGATACAATCCAATTGAGACAAGTTTAGCAAGAGCCCAACATGCAAGATGGGGCTTGAAGGATGAAGATCCAGTTTTAATTCATTTGATCAGCTACGGAAGTGGGCAACGACAAGACTTAAAGGTTTTGGGCTCTTGAAGGGTTTCAACTTATTTAATTCATTTAAAGAACTTATTTTATTAGTTTAGAATAATTGAGTTTATTATAGGAAGCACTTAAGGGGGCTTATGCAAGTGTATGTTGGGAAAATTATTATTTTATTGAACTAGGGTCAGGGTTACTGTAGCCGAGTTACTGTAGCCGCAGCACTGTTCATCCAGGGGCACTTTTGGAAGATGGGGGTTTTTTTTGGCTAGGGTTTCATTAGGTTTTACCTTTTTTTTTTTTTTTTTGAACATAATACTACTTTCATTAACAACAAGAGTTAATCATTACATAATTTTTCCAACATAATGTCGCTAGCTATAATCATAGGACAGTCCTCCATCCAAACCATCTCCTCTCCAACATTAAAGGCTAATCTAGCAAGTTTGTGAGCAATGTTGTTTGCCTCTCTATACACAAACCGTATATCCCAATTCATTCTCCCAACCATTACTCTCCTCACATCCTCAATTATACAACCATAGACAGCTCCTATTTCATCCCCATTTCTTGTTGCATTCACTATTAATTGTGAGTCTCCTTCTAACATAACATCAGAGAAACCCATTTCACTACAAAAGATTGCTGCCCTCCTTAGTCCGAGAGCTTCAGCTACATTTGGATTGCTGTTATGAGAAAATCTGGTGCAGAGGCAGGCCAGAACATCCCCGTTTGAGTCCCTAACCACCACGCCTATTCCAACACTATTGTTCTTTGCATCCACAGCAGCATCCCAGTTAGCTTTTATCATTGATCCTTCTGGCTTTTCCCATTTAGTCATCCTCCTGTCTGTATTACTTCTCATTTGAGTTTTCTGTAGCTGGTCCTGGGCCATCTTATATTCCTCTAGTCCCTGCATAGCAGCACAAATGATATCTTTCGGGTGATCAAATTTTTTCTCAAATATTAGAGTGTTTCTTCTCATCCACAACTTCCTCATGATACATGCTACCAATTCCACTTCCTCTATCTTCAATTTTGCATTAATCTTTCCCCACAGATCTACAAATTCAGGCTCTGAAACGCCCCATTTATGCACTGGGCTATTACCTTCAGACCACACATCTGATGCAGCTGGGCAGCTCCACACCGCATGCATTATTGTCTCAGTTTCCCTCTCACAGATTGGGCATATATCAGATCTTGTGATTTGTTTCTTGTATAGATTTTGTTTTGTAGGTAACAAGTTATGAGCTGCCCTCCATAAGAAGTGCTTCACCACATTTGGGATATTCAAACCCCACATCATTTTCCATACATTCCCGGCCCAGCTTCCCTTTGATGTTTCCCCTTTTCTCTTACTCATATCTTCATGTTCAATGTGATAGGCACTCTTGATAGAAAACTTTCCATCTTTGGATCCCCCCCACACCACTCTATCTATAGAACCCCATTTACTCAATGGGATGCCACAAATGATTTCAGCTTCCTCCCTATTAAAAGTGTCGAATATGAGGTCCTTTTTCCACACTCCTTCTTCAACATCAATAAGCTGCTGCACTTTAGCATCAGCAGGCAGATTTTTAATCATTGATTGAACCCTGTGGGAAGGTTGAGTTGGTAGCCATTTATCCTCCCAAATTCTTATGTTGCTGCCATTTCCCACTCTCCACAAGAGCCCCTTTTTCAGTAGTCCCATTGAAGACCACAAGCTTCTCCATATGAAGGATGTTCCATGCCCAAGCTTTGCATCAACCATACTAACCTTCTTGAAATACTTCTCTTTCATGACCTTTGTCACCAAGGACTCCGGTTGTTTTAGCAATCTCCAGCATTGCTTTGCAAGCATTGCCTTATTAAAACACTCAAATTCTCGGAATCCCAGACCTCCATTGCATTTAGAAGCTCCCATGTTAGACCAACTCCTCCATTGAATCTTTTTTTCATTTTGTTTATGGCCCCACCAAAATCTTGACAAGAGGGAAGCTAGCTCCTTGCAAAGTTTTTGTGGAAGTCTGAAAACACTCATAGGAAATGTCGGGATAGCTTGCACTACAGCTTTTAATAAAACCTCTTTTCCAGCTTGTGAAAGAAATGAGTTCTTCCAGCTGCTCAATTTTGTCCACACTCTTTCCTTCACACTCCTAAAGGTATTATATCTTGATCTGCCCACCATGGCTGGTAGCCCAAGATATCTTTCATAACTGCCACAAATGGACACCCCAGCTACCCTCTTAATATTTGCTTTAGAAATACCAGCAGTGTTTGAGCTAAAGAACATTGAAGTTTTTTGCATGTTAAGACTCTGACCCGAAGCTTGCTCATACTTTTTCAATAATTTTTTTATTCTCAGCCATTCCTCTACCTTTGCTCTTCCAAAGATTACACAGTCGTCAGCAAACAGTAGGTGACTGATTCTAGTTCCCCCTCTTGACACATTCACTCCTCTTATTTCTCCTCTAGCATCCGCTGCATTAATCATTGAACTCAATCCTTCAGCACAAAGGATAAACAAATAAGGGGAAATGGGATCTCCTTGTCTTATCCCCCTCGTAGGCATTAGCTTCTTCCCAGGCTCCCCATTGATCAGGATTGAGTAAGACACTGAAGTAGTGCATCTCATAATCAGAGATATCCATTTGTCCCCAAATCCCATTTTTCTCATGATTCCCTCCAAATATCTCCACTCTATCCTATCATAAGCTTTGGAGATGTCTAATTTGAGAGCCATACTGCCAACTCTACCTTTTTGTCTAGTTTTCATTGTATGCAAGGTCTCATATGCTATCATTACATTATCCGTTATTAGTCTTCCCGGGATGAAAGCACTTTGATTGCTGGAAATGATGGCAGGCAGTATCTTCTTCAATCTATTTGCAAGAATCTTTGATGCAAGCTTGTATAACACATTACAAAGGCTTATAGGACGATAATCACTTGGTGCAGATGGGTTATTGACTTTTGGGATCAACGCTAAAAAAGTATTATTCACATCTTCATTCAAATCTTGCTCCCCATTAAGGAAATCCAGCACTGCTCTACTTACCTCCTCTCCCACTATGCTCCAATATGCTTGATAAAAGCAAGCACCATATCTGTCAGGACCAGGGGATTTCAGAGATCCCATATGTTTTAGTGCTTCCTCGACCTCAATCTTAGTAAACTCCTTCTGTAGCTCTGTATTCATCACCTCAGTCACTCTTGGTTCTATCTCCTTCAGACATTCCTCAATTGCCTCTGTAGATGGCTGTGTGGTGCAGAATATGGCCTTGAAATATTCATAAAAAACCTCTTCGATTCCTTCTTTATCTGTCACCATCCTCCCTGCAACATTTTTAACCTCCATTATCTGATTCTTTTTTCTTCTTTGAGTAGCACAAGAGTGGAAATATTTTGTGTTTTTGTCACCCAGCTGATACCATGCTTTCTTGGCTCTCTGCCGCCATTTGAGATCTTCCTGCCCCAGCAAAGCCCCCATCTCTTCTTGAAGTTTTCTTATTAGTTCAGCATTATGAGGCCCTTCACTTTCTTGTTCCCTTTTCAGCCATTCAGTTTTTTGCTTCAACAAATTTACCACCTCTTTATCTTTTGAATTACCCCACCTAATTAAAACTCCTTTGCATCCAATCAGCTTTCTTTGGATATTCCTAATCGGGTTTGGATCTGCATCAGCCCTCCTCCATGCCCTATCTACCACCCCAACACCCTCCTCATCCCTTATCCATTTTGCTTCAAATCTAAACACCCTTCTTCTCTTTCTATTCACTAAGAATTGCTGTCTCAAGTCAAGCATTAAGGCCATATGATCTGATTGGACTACATTCAGAGTCTCCACCACTCTATCACAAAAAAGTTCAGACCATTTTTGATTAGCTACAGCCCTATCGAGTCTCTCCTTAGTAAAAGTGCTGTCCATGTGCTTGTTGCTCCACGTGTATTTGTTTCCCTTCCACCCTAAATCAAATAGTCTATTATCATCCAAAGCTTTCCTAAAATCAGCCATCTGAGTCTCTGCCCTGGGTCTGCCCCCCATTTTTTCAGATTGACACAAAATCTCATTGAAATCTCCTATTACACACCAAGGTATTTCACAATCAGAATTTAATAAGGATAATAGATCCCAAGTGTTTTTTCTTTTGCTCACCATTGGATGCCCATAGAAGCCTGAGAGCAGCCACGACATTTTCTTCTCTTCACTCCTCACCATTGCATTAATATGATGTTGAGAATAGCTAAGAATTTCCACCTCTTTTTCCTTGCACCACAGCAATGCCAGCCCCCCTTTTCTCCCCATCGAGTCCACAACTAAACATCCCTCCCATCCCAGTCTCCTTTTAACTCCCTCAACCTTACTAGCTACTAGTTTTGTCTCCATCAAGAAGACTATATTGGGTGTCTTATCCTTCACCAGTAGGAGAAGGTTCTGAACTGTTCGGGGGTTCCCAAGCCCCCGACAGTTCCAACTAAGTATTTTCATTGTTGTTGGTGGAGCTGACTAGCAGCCTCCACCAACATCACATCATGTTTTGAACCTCCCTCCTCCATACATGCTTTCCCTTTTTTTGATGCTCCCTTACTGTTGTCTCCAGGTTTCTCGCTTCTCAGCTTGCGTTTTCCCCCCAAACAAGAACCTCGTGTATCCTTTGTAACTGCCCCTCTAGCCCTTCTTTTCCACCTTCTTCTCTCCTCTCCCCCAAAGTTTTCAGACATCTCCTTATCATGTTCTAGTTGCTGTAATCTAGTCACTACCCCACACTCCTCCACCGTCTTCCCACTTCTGCCTACCCCTTCAGTCCTCTCCCCTGTCCCAGAGTTTTTATCAAACACTTGTTGTGCACCCTTTCCCTTCACTGCCTGCGACTCATTCCCCCCGTCTCCCAATTCCTTTTCTCCCAAAGACCCAACAGTATGATTAAACTCACCCTCACTCTCACTCATATTCCCGCTGATCTTATTGCTCGAAGACTCTGAAGATTTTCCCCTTCCCGAATAGCTAGCTCTAAGCCATACCCCATATTGAAGTTTATCATTAATACCTTCCGTCTCGAGACAGCCCTCACCCCCATGGAAGATCTTGCCGCATTTAAAGCACACTTTAGGGAGCTTCTCATAGCTCAATGGAATCCACAATTTGTTGCCCATTACATTAGCTATTCGACCCCTTGTAATTTTCTTTCTCAGGTCTATTTCTATCTTAACCCTTAGAAAGCTTCCCCATCCTATTCCATCCTCCCTTATATCCACACCTTTTACACTTCCAACCGTAGCTCCAATCTGCATTCCCACTTCTCTTGACATGCATGCTAAAGGTAGATTGTTTAGGTGTACCCAGAATTCCTCGAAATCAAAGTTCATTTTCTGCGGGGGGGTTAAGCCATCAAACAACTTCAAAACAAACAGTTGATTATCGAACAGCCACGGCTTCCCCTCCAGGACTCTCTCTCTATCCTTCTGGTTCTCAAACGATATAACAAACATGTTGGGCACAATATTATAGAACACAAAGGAGCCATTCAGTTTCCAGATTTTTTTCATAGTAGATCTGATCACCTCTTTGTTCACTTTTCGGTCAGATAGCAACTTCCCCACCAAGCTATTATTACCCTTCTCCGTCCCCTTGATCATGAAATCTTCACTCACCTCAATCACTTCATTTTCCTCTTCCGTAAGCTTAAGTTTACCACATCCTCTCTCCAGATCCTCCATTACCTCCTTACCCTAACTTCACTGGAATACAGTTAGAGCAGAGTCTTCCTCCCTCACTCGAAGAGTAAGCCGAGACTTTTTCCTTCACCTGTTCTTTCTCCACAGAGAGAGCTCAGAGAAGACTGAGTCATTAGGTTTTACCTTAAATACTCTATGTAGCCTCATTCTAATTAGTTTATGAAGTTTATGAAATTTGATGAATTTATTCATTGTGAGTTGAGTTTTACTCCTCTTGTTCTTAATTGAACTTTTGAACTTATCAAAGGTAAATCACAACTTTTGTGGCGTTCCTCCTTTTTGTAATCTGGGTTCTTGAGACGGGTTATTCAACGGGTCTAGATTTTAATACAATCTAGGTTCTTGAAACAAGTTCTCATCGGGTCTAGGTTCTCCATCCGTTGACTTGAGTTTGGCTTTCTTGGGGAGTTTTCAAATTGATTGTGGGTTCAAGGGAATTCATTCCCACGGGTTCATATAAAAAATGTTCAAATTAAAAAAATTTGTTTGAGTGTTTAGTTCGACAATCTTTATTTAAACGGTTCATTTTTCATTCAAATGATGATGAATTTGTTCGAACATAATAGTATGTGTTCGAATTATAAAAATGCATAGTATTCGAACCTACTATTAATCTATTCGAACCGAAATAATTATTTTTAGTTTCATTCGAATGAGTTTGGGTTGCTCGTTTGAACGGTAATATATAGTAATGTGACCAACCGCTCATTTTCCTCTTGATTGGTTACGAGTGTCGCCTTTACATTTTAAATCTTGAATTTGTGTTTTAAATTTAGTAGTTTGATTTTTAAATGGAGCCCACTGTTTTAAAGTCTTTGAGATATTTTCATAAGTCCAAAATTATTTTAAATGGGATGTTTTTAGCATTATTGAACCAAGCCCATATTTCAAGTAAGCATCTTTATATTTTGGAGCCCCATAAATAATATAGTTTTAGAAAATCATTTTATTTAAATGAATTTAGTTCTTTATGAGTATTATTGAATATTCATTATTTTATTTTATGGAGTTGGGATGGAGATGTGTTGTTTTGAAGTGTTGGGAGTAAAGAATGGAGTTGTAGTGAGCTGAAAAGCATGATGATGATGTTGGCTTCTAAATGGATAGTTTCGTCCATATTAAATGTAACGAGTATAGATGGAGCTTGTTAAGACAAATTAGTGCTTTAAATAGATTGTATGTTGATCTTAGGTG
Source organism: Juglans regia (assembly GCF_001411555.2). NCBI lineage: Eukaryota > Viridiplantae > Streptophyta > Magnoliopsida > Fagales > Juglandaceae > Juglans > Juglans regia. The sequence goes on along the minus strand of NC_049916.1, from coordinate 14,284,965 downwards.
ATAAAAATGGTAGAACGTTGATTGGTTGCATATATTAGACAAATTTATGTATTATGTATGGATGGCGTTTGAGAACAAGTGGATACTTAAATAAATTATATGTTGATCTTAGGTGATAAAAGGATATGACACGCGTATGTTTGGTGGATTGTATATGTATATTTGGTTTGGATTGTGTAATATGTTTATAGGAGAGGAAGTGAATGGGAACTACGTTGATGTTAGATTGGATTGTATTTGTAGTTGGATCTAATGGTTAAGTGAGACTAATTTGTAAAGCTTGTTGAGTGATGGTTTGGAGGTTAAAGTGATGCATAGGAGCTCACTTTATTAGTTAGAGATGAAGTTAGGGTTTTAGGTTCATAGTCTAGACCTAGAAATTATGAAAATGATTATGCTTCGAGGATTGAATGATGACATGTATAAATGAAATGAAATGAAATGGAGTTAGGAGTAGTTTTATTTTGCAAGTTTTAAGTATAATGTTCTTATGTAAATAAAAAGTGATGGTAACCAATGTGGGCCTAGTCTTAAAGATATGTTGCAAGTTTCAGCTGGGACAAATACAAGTGCAAGGGCTTAAAGGATGAAGATTCAACTTTGGTTCATTTGATAAGCTATGAAAGGGCAACAACATGACTTAAAGACTTTGGGCACTTGAAGGCTTTCAATTTATTTAATTCATTTAAATAAATTATTTATTAGTTTAGAATAATTGGGTTTATTACGGGAATGACTTAAGGGGGCCTATGCAAGGGCATGTTGGGAAATTTATTATTTTATTGAATTAGAGTTACAAGAGGTTATTGTAGCGTTACTGTAGCCGAACACGGTAGCCGCGACACTGTTCATCCAGGGGCGTTTTTGGTAAAAGGGACTTTATTTTAGCTAGGATTTTTATTAGGTTTTGGTTTAAATACTCTTTGTAGCCTTATTTTTAGAAGTTTATGAAATTTGATGAATTTATTCACTGTGAGTTGAGTTTTACTCCTCTTGTTCTCAATTGAACTTTTGAACTTATCAAAGGTAAATCACAACCTTTGTGTCATTCCTCCTTTGTAATCTGGGTTCTTGAGATGGGTTCTTCAACAGGTCTAAATTTTAATATAATCTAGATTTTTGAAACGAGTTCTTATCGAGTCTAGGTTCTCCATCCATTGACTTATTTTGGCTTTCTTGGGGAGTTTTCAAATTGATTGTGGGTTCAAGAGATTCCGTTCCCGCGGGTTCATATCAAAAGGAAATGACGTAAGGTTATGAATACATGTAAGTTGCCATCTTACACACATGAATGGACTACATGAAATGGAAAGGCATGGAGTCCAGGTAGTATTATGTTCATACTCTTCTAGAGTTTTCTAAAGATATAAAATGAAAGAGAAATGTTTAATTATGAAAAAAAGGAAATAAAATGTTTTTATGAGAAAAAGGTTCTTTTATGAATTGAAAGGAAAGTAAATGTTTACTTAGAATTAAAGTGCTTTATGAGTCTATGCTAATGTATTAATGTTTAAGTGTATGTATGTACTGGCCTTCTTTGACAGCCTCTTTTTATGCACCCAAAGAATAGTTGTATGCAAGTAAATGAATCTTATATGTAGTATGTATTGAATGTATGTTCCATGATTGTAATGATGAGGTTTTATGCTTTATGTTATGAAATTATGTTTTATGAAAGGAAAGGAATGAAATGAAATGAATGAATGGAAAGAAAAGAAAATGACTGAAAATGAATGAATGTTTTAACGTACGAAATTACGTAACAGCCATGATTGAATGAATAAATGATGGTACCAATGGACTGGGTAGATTGTAATACCAGATAAGTAGTACTGATAGTGCACCCAGTGCTGCCCCCTGACTAAGAGATTCCCAACCTGCGGCAACGGGTAAAATTTAGTCCAAGAAACTGCTAACCCCAACACATGGGGTGTAATAGTGTGTACTGGCTAGAGAAAAAATGATAAGAATAACTGGAATGTTTTAGTTTTATGAAGGAGAGAATGTACAAGGTGGGAATGTTTTGAGGAATGAAAATATTTTTAAAAGAAAAGTCTCACCTTGTAATGTTTAAAAAAAAAATGTTTTATGTAAAGTATGTATATAAACGAGAAATGCATGAATGAAATGTATGTTCATATATTTTTACAGTATGTGTGCCCCAGCCAAGAATGAAATGAGAATGAAGCATCAGGACAAACATGGCCCAAGGAAGAGGTGACAGAAGCCTAGGCATTTTATGTAATGTATAAAACCAATTTTGTTAAAAGATTTTGTATTTTTAATTAAATGAATTCTGCTGCAAAACTCTCTCTAGGATTTATAAATGTAAGTTTTAAATTTTAACTGTAGAAACTTTTATATCCTAGGAAGGGAAGGAAAAAGTTTTAAAAGTTCAGTAATTTTCGTCTCGTTTTCTAAAATTATTTTCTAAAATCTCACAAGAACATGCGTTACAAGTAATTTCTTATTCAAATTGAATATATTATGTTCGAATGACAATCATGATATAACAAATTTAAAATAAGAAAACTACATTTAAATGTTATAATTAAAACATCACAATTGTTCAAATGTTGCATTAAGGCAAAATAAATCAAAAGACATAAAGTAAGAAAATAAGTTCTAAGTTGGTGGTGGCATGAAGTTCTTGGCTGGCATCTTCAAATGCATCTATTTGAACATTTTTTGATATTGAATCTCCATCTTCTTTTGCAATAGAGACACATTTGGTGGCATGTTTTGGAACGTGTTTTGATGCGCCTCTATATATGCTTTAAATTACCACATATGCTCTGAACGAAGTGTCACATATGAAAGATCCCATAAATAAATAAGTTTAGTTTTTATTATATATTTAAAATCCAAAAGAGAGTCTGCACAAGTACTTATTTAAAATCAATAAGGTCTCACATGCTTAACAAAATAACTTATTAGAATTCATAAAACTAGCATAACATAAACTATCTAGGCCTCTATCTCACCTTCCTAGGTCAAGTCATGTCCTACAGCTCCATCCTCATAAACATTTTCACCTAGGGAGGTTAAAACATAAAAAATATACAAAAATGATTCGAATACTCAATAAGCAACACATCATACAGTAAACATAATAAACATAAGGTTCCTTGAAAAATATGCATACTAATAAATACATACATAACTAAAATGAACATGAACTTGATCTATACATGAAATGCATTAACTTGTCTTTCACTTGTCATAGGATGATACCCACCATTGACCCTCATGAATTAGGGTTAGCAAATCTAAATAGATTCTGATTCTGCCCGTGGTCGCAGGTTGTGGAATCCATACATAACAAAGACACACTGGGTGCACTACCAGCATCTACAACCTGGCAATGCAATATGCCCATAACATATGGTGCCGTCTTCATATTATAACATAGGTTGTTATGTATCTTATCATTCATACTTCATCAAAATCATACTTGCATACTTCTCATATCATAGATTTTAAACGAAATTGCATTCTTTCATAAAATTTCGTGAAGCATATTTTTCCTCACATAAAATAATGATTTTTCTTAAATATATTAATGTATAAATCTTCACATAAAAGCATACATGGCTTTTCATAAATATTTTAATGCATAACTTTTACATAAAATTATGACTATTCATAAATATTTTGATGTATAATTCTTGTGACGCCCCCAACCCCTGCTTGGGATTGAATGGTGATTGAAGCGTTAGGACATGTAATACAAGGCTACATACCCCTCGTACATGATAGTTAAGATGCAATGCACATATTGATATCTAACAGTATGCAGTATATCACAGCGGAAATTCTACTTAGGTCAAATAAACAAGACAGATATCATGGTACCGAAACACATAATCCCAAAGAAGAAATTTCCATAATAGTTATCAAAAGATCTAATTGTTCCATAAGGAACTCCCAAAACTTGGGGCCATCACATCAAGTGTCACCAAATGAGTCATTCATCAAAAAGTCTTATGAATCAAAACCAACGTTCCATTCTCTACTAGACTCAAGAAGACGCCCCTGGTCTTCCGGGAATCCGATTCTAGTAATCCCAACTCAGTAGCGACCTCCTTTGCTTCTACGGTAGAGTTTTGGGCTTGCTTAAGATACCACAATACAAAATTCATATCATTCTTAAACCTCAAAATCTTCTTAGGATCTTGGGACGAAATCCCGACACTTGACTCATTGAGGGTCGCTAAAATTTTCTTGAGTTGCTGAGTTGTGGCCTTAAGTAAGTCTAGAGTGAAGTGATGGCAAGCCTCCACAGTAAACTCATCCTCCACTATTTCATAAATCTCATCCATACCTATGGGTCTCGCGAACCTGGCACAGCTTCTGCCATTCCTGGTAGAGGAATCATAGTAGAAATTACAACAGTGAGATTTCAAGAAATCTCAATAAGTAAACAAATAATGTATAACAGATATCGTAAGCATGTGTAAGCAAACTCGAAATGAATGCATGGACACGAAACTTTACTTATGCATTTGACTTTTTAAAAATACTTTGTACATCATGGCTTTCATAACCTTTTCTTTCATAAAACATCTTTTCATCATTTCATACTTGTTCATTTAACATAATAGTGAGCTCGGATTCTTGTTCATGGAAACATAGCATAACATAACTAGGAGCTTGATGGGAACCAAGATGAGCCTAGTCTTAAAGATCATTTGCAACTTCCAGATGGGCCAAGAAGATCAAAGAAACAATACAAGGATTGATGCAATCCACCTGGGATAAGTTTAGCAAGAGGCCAACATTCAAGATGGGGTTTGAAGGATGAGGATCCTGTTTTAATTCATTTGATCAGCTACGGAAGAAGGCAACGACATGACTTAAAGGCTTTGGGCTCTTGAAGGGTTTCAACTTATTTAATTCATTTAAAGAACTTATTTTATTAGTTTAGAATAATTGAGTTTATTATGGGAAGCACTTAAGGGGGCCTATGCAAGGGCATGTTGGGAAAGTTATTATTTTATTGAACTAGGGTTAGGGTTACTGTAGCAGAGTTACTGTTGCGCGGCACTGTAGCCTCGACACTGTTCATCCAGGGGCACTTTTGGAAGATGGGGGTTTATTTTGGCTAGGGTTTCATTAGGCTTTTCTTTAAATACTCTATGTAGCCTCATTCTAATGAGATTTATGAAGTTTATGAAATTTGATAAATTTATTCATTGTGAGTTGAGTTTTACTCCTTTTGTTCTTAATTGAACTTTTGAACTTATCAAAGGTAAATCACAACCTTTGTGGCGTTCCTCCTTTGTAATCTGGGTTCTTGAGACGGGTTCTTCAACGGGTCTAGATTTTCATATAATCTAGGTTCTTGAAACGAGTTCTCATCGGGTCTAGGTTCTCCATCCTTGACTTGATTTTGGCTTTCTTGGGGAGTTTTCAAATTGACTGTGGGTTCAAGGGAATTCATTCCCACGGGTTCATATCATTTGGTATTCAGAGTAAGGTTTCCAATCAGGTCTGATTCTATCTTTTAATTATAGCATCCTTTAATTTAATTCTAGGGCTTCATTGTGCTAGGATTGCCAAAAAAAAAAAAAAATAGAAACAAAAAGTAGGCTTCCAAAATTCTTAGGATTTTGGGTTTGGCTGAAATTTGCATCACCTAGGGTTTCAAAATTCTAGGGTTTCCTGCATCTCTAAGTTTATCTGTTGCTTGGAGTGTCGTTCCATTGATTCTCTTCTACTTCATTGTCGTGCTTGAATTCAATTGCTTGATTTTCACAATTGAATATTGCTATTTGTGATTGAATTGGTGAAAAGAAAAGAAAAGAAAAGAATGGAAAAGAAAAGAAAAGAAAAGAAAGGAAAAGAAAAGAAAAGAAAAGAAAATTCAAAAAAAAAAAAAAAGTAGAAGAATAAGAGGAAGAAGAAGAAGAAAAGAGAAGGTAGCATATTCAAAGTTGCTACATAGTTACAACAATGAGAAAGAAAGAAATTTGTTGATTGAACCTTATCATCAAAGGGGCTGCTGCATACATCACTCAAGTTGGTATCTTGTCTTATTGTTACTCTTTCATTCGTATAACTTCATTGATTCTCGTGTCATTTTTATTCCTTCATGTTTCTCTTGTTCTTGTTTCCTGAATCTAATTACTAGTTGGGATAAAACAAGGTTGCCTTGTCTTGATTGAGTTCATTTAGTTCTGAAAGAACTTGAGTGGAAAAACTATTGAGGTAAAAGGCAAGAGAGTGTGAGACTATTATCGGGAAAAAGCCATTAAGAGTGAAACACGAGTAGAGTGTCATTATTCGAGTTGAAACACGTAAGGGAGTGTGTGAGGTTTTCTTTTTTACCACTAACATTCTTCTGTGCAGCACCTTGTAATGTCTCATCGGAGTAGCTCATCACCAAGGGGGCGAGTAGATAACTCATCCTTTGTGTTGCATGCCATGCAACATGAGTTTGAGCGGTTGAACTTGGTGTTAGGTGAAGTGAGGAATAGCATGGATAATCAAGAAGCAATGGTTAGAAATCTGCAAGCAGAGAAAGATAGGAGGCGACATGAGCCTAATATTAAGAATGGGTATGAGAATGGAGAGTATGGTGAGGATGAGGAAGTGCTAACATCTGAAGTTGGATTGGGTAGACATAGAAGAGTTAGGCATGGAAGAGGCCTTAGGGCAAACTCAGGGGGTCGAGAAAGAGTAGATAAGAACCTTGGAAGCATCAAAATGAAAATACCATCATTCCAAGGTAGAACTGACCCTGAAGTTTATTTAGAGTGGGAGAAAAGAATAGAGTTGGTGTTTGATTGTCATAATTACTCTGAGCAGAAAAAGATGAAGTTGGCTGTAATTGAGTTCACTGATTATGCGATTATTTGGTGGGATCAATTAGTATCCAATAGGAGGAGGAATTTTGAGAGGCCTGTAGAAACATGGAGAGAGTTGAAAGCTATCATGAGGCGGAGATTTGTACCTAGCCACTACTATAGAGACCTCTACAAAAAATTACAAAATCTTATACAGGGGTCTAGGAGTGTAGAGGACTACCATAAGGAGATGGAGGTGGCTATGATTCGGGCTAATGTAGTGGAGGATCGGGAGGCCATAATGAAAAGATTTTTGAGGGGGTTGAATAGGGAGATAGCCAATGAAGTTGAGTTGCAACATTATGAGGAGGTAGAGGACATAGTGCACATGGCTATGAAGGTGGAGAGACGGCTAAAAGGAAAGGGTACATCAAGGTATACTTCGGTTTCTAGTACTTCTTGGAAATCAATGTGAGACAAAAATGATCAAGTTGTAGCAAAGGAGAAGACCGAACCACCAAAGGGAAAAGATTTGGATGAGGCTGAAACCTCAAGAAAAAGTGAGAATGAGCTTAATAGTAAGAGTGAAGGTGACAGTGAAAGTGAGATTGTGCTGAAAAGAAAGAGTGAAGGTGAGATTGAGAAGAAAAGAAACAGTGAGACCGAAATGGAGAAAGACAGAAAAATGAGAGAGAAAAAAGAAGAGGGTGAGACTAAAACCTTAAACAAAAGAGAGAATGAGTTGAAAAGTAATTATGAAAAAGAGAGTGAAAAAGAAAAACAGAATGGAAAGAAAAGAGAGTGTGAAGAAAGTGAGAGAAAAACAAAGAGAAAAGTGAGTTTTTGTGCTAAGGCGAGTCTTAATCCTAACGGACTTGACGTATGTTTGCCTAGTATTGTTGTCTCTTTGTTGCAGGGATATGAGGTCATGTTTCCTAGTGGTGTCTTTTGTGGATTGCCACCTTTTAGGGAGATAGAGCACTACATTGATTTTATGCCAGGTTCGACAATTCTTAATCGACCTTTCTTGGAAAAATAAGAGTCATTGACACACTTAAAGGGACAAGGTAAGTTGTTGACTAGAATGCATACTAAGCGGGATGATTGTATTGAGACTTTTCCTCATGTATTCAAATACACACAAGGTATGAAAAATTTTGTGGTTGATGCTTTAGCAAGAAGGTATGTCCTTGTCTTCATTTTAGATGCGAAATTGTTGAGATTTGAATATGATAAGGAATTGCATGCTAATAATGATGACTTTGCTAGTGTGTATGGAACATGTGAGAATGCATCTTTTGGTAAGTTCTATAAACTAGATTGGTACTTGTTTAGAATGAATAGATTTTGTGTGCCTACTAGTTTTATGCGTAAGTTGCTTATGTGTGATGGACATGCTGGTTTGTTGGGTAACCATGGTGTAAGGAAGACTTTTGTTGTGTTGCATGAACGTTTATGGAAATATCATTTGCCTTTCAAAGACGTGTTACACGAACGTTTGCAGGAGTATCATTTGTATTTCATTAATTTTGCATATAATTTGAGTGGTCATTCTGGTGAAAATAAGATTTCAGAAATGTTGCATGAACGTTTATGGGAGTATCATTTGCCATTCATTGACTTGTTGCATGAACGTTTGCGGTAGTATTATTTGCCATTCATTGAGTTTACATATGATTGGAATGTTCATGCCACTACTAAATTTTCACCAGTTGATGATATGGGTAGCTTGGATGGACTAGTCCAAATTTTTGAACAAATTAATGAAAATGCATATCTAATGGATCTTCCAGGTAAGTATCATGTTTCTACTATTTTCAATAGTACTAACCACTTTCCCTTTGATCCAGGTGGAGATTCGAGGTCGAATCCTTTTGAGGAGAGGGGGAATGATGGGAACCAAGATGAGCCTAGTCTTAAAGATCATTTGCAACTTCCAGATGGGCCAAGAAGATCAAAGAGACAATACAAGGATTGATGTAATCCACCTGGGATAAGTTTAGCAAGAGGCCAACATTCAAGATGGGGTCTAGGTTCTCCATCCTTGACTTGATTTTGGCTTTCTTGGGGAGTTTTCAAATTGACTGTGAGTTCAAGGGAATTCATTCCCACGGGTTCATATCAGAGCTGAAGGCCTTTCTTTGACTTTTAACTTATAAATGGATACCTCACGGCTCTCCAATGCACTGTGTGTTTCCCACTAGCTACTGCATGAATCATTGACCCACTTTAACCATGGTGACAATGTCTTACTTTTAAACATTTATATTACAGTAGTTCACTTTTCGCCTTCACCGTAGGGCACCTACTAGCTTTGGGTGCAACCCCGCTCTGGTATCCTTTTTTTTTTATGAAGCATTCGAGGTCCATCGACTATACTTTGTCTACCCAGGGGTTACAACTTCATTTTAGACACTTTTTAGTCCACGAAGGAGTTCCATTAAGGCATTTCCCCGTCCTAGCCTTTGGGGTCATGACAAAACTTTTAAAATACTCATTTTCTATTTTTGAAAGATTTCACAGACTCAATGCATGTGACATGAACCACGAAACTTTAAACTTTCATGGGACACATGCAATGCCGAAACTTAATCATGACCATATAACAAACAATCATGCATATCTATGTACATTTTGTGTTACAGCTTGAAAATATTAGAACATGTGACCATGTTCTTTTTCATAAATTCTAAGGCATTCAATCAACAAACAAAAAGAGAACATTCACAACTTCACTTGTATCATGCAATGGTCGAGACACAAATACTAGCATGCATGAGAATTAATTTTATGGCTTTAAAACTTTAATCAGATCATGCTAACCCTTCATCTATGGTCATGGCCGAAACCTATTATTCGTGAATATACATTGCATCAACTTTTATGAAATTAGAATCTTCTAATGTGCTTAACAAAACTTTATTAATGAACCTCCATGTATAGCCGAAACATATGAGTGAGCATGCTCAAAGAAACAAGCATTTCTTTGAGTTTAATCCTTTTAAAAGATTAGGTAATGCGACAATCTCCTTGAACATGTTAAGAATCATGCAAAAATCCGAAACCATAAATATGGCCTTCCACTCCATATTCAGGATATAAGATAACCACAATGAACCCTTTCAATCATAGGTTGATCATTCACACAAGGATTCGATTATATCACATAGAAGAACATCATCATATCAAGCATAATCATACAACCAAACAACAAGTCCACATTGTGATGGGAACCATGATGGGCCTAGTCTTAAAGATCACGGAGACAATGCAATGATTGATGCAATCCACTTGGGACGAGTTTAGCAAGAGCCCAACATTCAAGATGAGGCTTGAAGGATGAAGATCCAATTTTGATTCATTTGATCAGCTATGGAAGATGGCAACAACAAGACTTAAAGGCTTTGGGCTCTTGAAGGGTTACAACTTATTTAATTCATTTAAAGAACTTATTTTATTAGTTTAGAATAATTGAGTTTATTATGGGAAGCACTTAAGGGGGCCTATGCAAGGGCATGTTGGAAAAGTTATTATTTTATTGAACTAGGATTAGGGTTACTGTAGCCGAGTTACTGTAGCGCGGCACTGTAGCTGAGGCACTGTTCATCCAGGGGCACTTTTGGAAGATGGGGGTTTATTTTGGCTAGGGTTTCATTAGGTTTTGCTTTAAATACTCTATGTAGCCTCATTCTAATCAGTTTATGAAGTTTATGATATTTGATGAATTTATTCATTGTGAGTTGAGTTTATCTCCTCTTGTTCTTAATTGAACTTTTGAACTTATAAAAGGTAAATCACAACCTTTGTGGCGTTCCTCCTTTGTAATCTGGGTTCTTGAGACGGGTTCTTCAACGGGTCTAGATTTTAATATAATCTAGATTCTTGAAACGAGTTCTCATCGGATCTAGGTTCTCCATCCATTGACTTGATTTTGGCTTTCTTGGGGAGTTTTCAAATTGATTGTGGGTTCAAGGGATTCCTTTCCCACGGGTTCATATCACATTGCATATAAATAAAATATCAAGTACAAGTTAGAAGTTTACTTATAAAAATCTACAATCGATAAATAAGTAAGCTGAAAATATATATACATAAATCATTAGGTTCAGTTATTTAAAACACTAGCTCATGTGTGTGTATGTGTAAGCTCATGGCATCTAGTCTAAGAAAAAGCTCCCAATATTTCGGACCTCCAATCCTCAAGTCCGAAAACTTGAATCAACTCATGCCCTAGTTGAAAATAAACCCTAAAACCGTTTGTGTGTATGTGTGAGCTCATATGGGAAACTCCACAAAACAAGAGCTAACTTCCTTTAGGTCGAGTGTGTGTGCGTGAGAGCATGAGTTCATGGTGAACTTGCTAAAACCGAAACTTGCCTCTCGTGGCCGTGTGTGTGGTGAAATGGAAAGGTGGTTTTTGGCTTCATACCTTATGTGATTTCGTCTTTAGAAGTATTTTCTAACTTTGCTTGCCCTCAAAATGGTATTTGAAAGAAAAGAGAGTAACGTGGGTGGTGTTTGGATGGTGAGAAAGTGATGGATAGTAGAGAGGGGTGGTAGCCAAAAGCTTCAAGAGAAAATCCTCCAAGTGACTAAAAAAAACTGGGTTTTCGGCATCCTCTCCCTTTTATAGACATAAGAGGTTTCTTCTACAAACTAAGCTTATTTGTATGGATGTCAAGTGGCACCTCACCCTTGAGCCTCTTCTCCTTCTCCATCATTAGATTGTGCTAGGAACACAAGGGAGCTTTTTTGGACAAGTGGTGCCCCCCTTTCAAAAATGAAACCTCCATCCCCCAATTGCCCTTCATCTTGTGTCTCAGTTCAGTGAACCTCATGGCAAAAATGGTCTTTTACCTAACTAAGATTGATGGGAACCAAGATGGGCCTAGTCTTAAAGATCATTTGCAACTTCCAGATGGGCCAAGAAGATCAATGTGACAATGCAAGGATTGATGCAATCCACTTGGGAAGAGTTTAGCAAGAGCCCAACATTCAAGATGGGGCTTGAAGGATGAAGATCCAGTTTTAATTCATTTGATCACCTATGGAAGAGTACAACGACAAGACTTAAAGGCTTTGGGCTCTTGAAGGATTTCAACTTATTTAATTCATTTAAAGAACTTATTTTATTAGTTTAGAATAATTGAGTTTATTATGGGAAGTACTTAAGGGGGCCTATGCAAGGGCATGTTGGGAAAGTTATTATTTTATTGAACTAGGGTTAGGGTTACTGGATTCTTGAGACGGGTTCTTCAACGAGTCTAGATTTTAATATAATCTAGGTTCTTGAAACAAGTTCTCATCGGGTCTAGGTTCTCTATCCATTGACTTGATTTTGGCTTTCTTGGGGAGTTTTCAAATTGACTGTGGGTTCAAGGGATTCCATTCCCGCAGGTTCATATCATTTGGTATTCAGAGCAAGGTTTTCAATCAGGTCTGATTCTATCTTTTATTTCTTGCATATTTAATTCTAGGGCTTCATTGTTCTAGGGTTGCCAAAAAGAAAAAAAAATAGAAACAAAAAGTAGGCTGCCAAAATTCTTAGGGTTTTGGGTTTGGCTGAAATTTGCATCTCCTAGGGTTTCAAAATTCTTGGATTTCTACATCTCTAAGTTTTTCCACTTCTTGGAGTGTTGTTTCATTGATTATCTTCTATTTCATTGTCAATTCATCTATGCTTGAATTCAATTGCTTGATTTTCACAATTGACTATTGATGTTTGGGGACTATCATTTGCCATTCAATGACATGTTGCATGGACGTTTGTGGAAGTATCATTTTTCATTCATTGATGTGTTGCATCAACATTTATGGGAGTACCATTTGCCATTCAATGACGTATCACATGAACGTTTGTGGAAGCATCATTTGTCATTTATTAACTTCTTGCATGAACATTTGTGGAAGTATTACTTGCCATTCATTGAATTTGCATATAATTGGAGTGGTCATTTTGGTGTAAGGAAAGATTTAGGTTTGTTTCATGAACGTTTGTGGGAGTATCATTTGTCATTCATTGAATTGTTACATGGACGTTTACGGGAGTATCATTTGCCATTCATTGAGTTTGCATATTGGAGTGGTCATTTCGGTTCAAGGAAGACTTTAGATGTGCTTCATGAACATTTGTGGGAGTATTGTTTACCATTCATTGAGTTTACATATAATTGGAGTGTTCATGCTACTTCTAAATTTTCACCATTTGAAATTGTTTATAGACTTGATCCATTTACTCCTTTAGATTTAACACATTTACCTGTTGATGACAGGAGTAACTTGGATGGTCTTTTCCAAAGTCTTGAACAACTTAATGAAAATGCATATCTAATGGATCTTCCAGGCAACTATCTTGTTTCTACTATTTTCAATGTTACTAACCATTTTCCCTTTGATCCAGGTGGAGATTCGAGGTCGAATCCTTTTGAGGAGAGGGGGAATGATGGGAACCAAGATGGGCCTAGTCTTAAAGATCATTTGCAACTTCCAGATGGGCCAAGAAGATCAATGTGACAATGCAAGGATTGATGCAATCCACTTGGGAAGAGTTTAGCAAGAGCCCAACATTCAAGATGGGGCTTGAAGGATGAAGATCCAGTTTTAATTCATTTGATCACCTATGGAAGAGTGCAACGACAAGACTTAAAGGCTTTGGGCTCTTGAAGGGTTTCAACTTATTTAATTCATTTAAAGAACTTATTTTATTAGTTTAGAATAATTGAGTTTATTATGGGAAGTACTTAAGGGGGCCTATGCAAGGACATGTTGGGAAATTTATTATTTTATTGAACTAGGGTTAGGGTTACTGTAGCCGAGTTACTGTAGCCGCGGCACTGTTCATCCAGGGGCACTTTCGGAAGATGGGGGTTTATTTTGGCTAGGGTTTCATTAGGTTTTGCTTTAAATACTCTATGTAGCCTCATTTTAATTGGATTATGAAGTTTATGAAATTTGATAAATTTATTCATTGTGAGTTGAGTTTTACTCCTCTTGTTCTTAATTGAACTTTTGAACTTATCAAAGGTAAATCACAACCTTTGTGGCGTTCCTCCTTTGTAATCTGGGTTCTTGAGACGGGTTCTTCAACGGGTCTACAATTTAATATAATATAGGTTCTTGAAACGAGTTCTCATCTGGTCTAAATTCTCCATCCTTGACTTGATTTTGACTTTCTTGGGGAGTTTTCAAATTGATTGTGGGTTCAAGGGATTCCTTTCCCGCGGGTTCATATCAAAGATCTTTCTCAATCTCCTACAAGTGTGCTTGTGTGCCAAGTGGCACATGAGGAGTGTGTGTGTGTGTGCATGTAACACCCACTTCCCGCAGGCTAGGTGTGTCACGTATTTTTCATGAAAATAAACCTGGCAAAAGATCACAAATTTCATAATTGAAAAACTGAACTTTTATTATGTGGAAAAAGGTCTAATAAAACTGTCTTCCAAAACATTAAATGAAATAAACTGAAATAAATTCATGTCATAAAAACATGTTTTATTTTATAAAGTCTGAACTAAAAATAAATGCTCCTTCTACTCCTGGCCTGCCTGCTCGTAATCGTCATCTTCACCTGGGTGGTTAAAAACATGAAAACAAACTAAAATGAGTCGATGACTCAGTAAGAAATCTATCATAACGTAAACGTAATAAACATAAGATTTTCATAAGAACTTTCATGCTGAGCTTAAAATTCATGATTGTTCATGCTGATGCTTATGCTATGTATGACTGATTTATCTGACTTATCTGACTGGCGAACACACTTAACCTTGTGTGCAAGGTTGTGCACCGGCCCCACGTCCCGCTGTAGCAAGGGGAACCGCTGATAGTATTCTAGCATACTATGGTGGACCACGACATTGGTACCATGCATCTGAATGACCATCTTATTAACTGGTCTGATCTTATCTTACACTTGAATTTAAGATGGCTTACGTGTCTTATACACATGAGATGCATGACATATTACATACATAATCATAATTTCTGAATTTAAACATGATGCGGAATGACATGATCATATGCTATGCTGGATGACATGCTTGCACATGACATGAACGGTTTATAAATAATGGCTATCAATGAACTGGCTTGAATAATACATACATATAGGCTAACTGTGATGATCCTAATTTATGATCAAATTACTTACCTCGCTGCGCTTCTTCTTGAATAACACTTCGTAACTTGAGACCTATATACAATAATAACTATCACTAAATTTGTTTGGAAACAAATAAGTACTAATATCTTACTTAATTAAATTCACAATCTAAAAGATAGTCAAACAAATATTTTGTTTAACACTATAATCAATAAATCCTAGTATTTAAATTACTTAAAATACTAATTTATAATTTAGTAGAAATACTCGAGCTATTTTAAAATAATTTATAAAACTTAAATCCTTAAACTAAGTTTCATTTCTTAACATAATTATTAAGTCTTATAAGAACCCTAATAAATTCCAATAAATTCTTAACATAGTAATTTTATTAAATCCTACTAACTTGACATAGGAAAATATTAACTAAAATATTAGGCTTAAAATTATACTTTAAAATATATTTCCAATTCTTTAAACACTTTCTTATAAAATGAACCTTTAACTAATATATTTATTTAATAAAATAAACTCCACTAGGAATATTAAACTCAATAAAAATCACTAAAACAATTATTGAAATGAAATAAGATGAACTCAAATTAAATACAAGTCCATTAAAGATTATTAAAATCTGAAATAGTTGCAAATTCTAGCCCATAAAAACATTACTACATGAGCCCAAACAAAAGAAATAGCCCATCATACATACGCACATAAGGGCCTAGGGCCCAACGGCCCATCAAGAAAACTAAGGGTTCTTCTGGAACCCGAAACACAGCTAACCAAAGCAAGGAAAACAAAGAGCTGAGAGAGAGAGGGTCTGCGATGGTCCGAAACTCACCAAGGGATGAAGAAGCTCACTGTGATGGTAGTCTGGGTGGCTGGCAGGGGGTCAAGACGGCGCAACTGAAGGCTCCACTAAGTATGGTGGTGCGATGCAGTGAGAGAAAGAGGGAGTTAGAGAGAGGAACTACTAGACCGAAACAAAAGAGAGAGAGAAAAGGCTGGTGGCGGCCGAGGCCTTACCGAAAAAATGAGTGGCTCGACGGGGGCTGTGGGTCGGCGGCTTTTGTGTCGTCGGAGAGGGGTTCGGCGCCTCTTGAGGTGGCTACCAAGGGGAAGGGCGAAGGCACTGACTAGGGCAACAGGCGATTTTCGCAGCTCACAAGTTTCTTCTCTCATGTACGGGTAAACACATTTTATAATGGTAGAATGATGGAGAAAAATAAGAGAAACCCTAGAGGAGTAGAGACGTGCACGTGCAAGAGAGTAGAGACGTGCATGTGTAGAAAAAATACTCGGCAATAGAGTTGGTTTTCCACTAGGATGTTAGCAAAATCACTGAGAAGCATACGGGTTTGGTGGTTTGAAGTGTTTAAACAGAGGCTAACAACGAGATGAGGTTCGGTGACTAGAGGGAAAAATTAAACTTTAAATTTCAAACAAAACTCTAGTAAATGTAATCTGATACACTTTAGAAATCCTTATTAAAACAAAACTCTAACAAATCTTAAATAACAACTATAATAGAAAATATAAAGATAAAGTAAATATAAATTCTATTAAACTATAATTATAATAGTAAAATTTTAAAATAAAAAGTTTACTAGGAAAAAATTACTTATATACCCTAAAACCAAGACTGGTATGTTACAGTGCATGATGGCCGAAAAGACCATTTCTTTCCAAAAAGATTTTTCCTTTACCAATGATTGGTCACAAAGGTGGTAAAAGAGCACAAAATTCCTTGCCCTTGCCGTCCAACTCAAGGGATCTTCTTACAAAAATCCTTCTAGAAACCCTAGTAGGCGTGTAGCCCCCTTCTTCCAACAAGGTCTTGCCCTTTCCCAAGACAAGACTCTTCTCCTTCCATTTGCATGCATGACACATGGCAAAAATCAAGTCATGTCCCTCTACAGTTGTCGTGCGTGTCGTTTGAGCTTCCCTCAAGTTCCAACTTTTCGTATCTCTTCATCTTCCTTTTAGAAGCTCTCCCCCATAGTGACAAGTGTCCCCATACTATCACCCACAAGAAAGCCTTCTTGCATGTATGACACATCGCAAGAGGGAATCCATTCCCTAGGGTAGGCGTGTACCCTAGTTCCAATGGGCTCCAAAACACAATTCCTCATGGGCTTGGGCCTTCCTCAAGATCTCATATGCCTTCTATTCCAACCTAATTTCTCAATGGGCTACTCCTCTCTTGGCCCAAATTAACAATATTTAATAAAATGCATAGAAAACTTAGCAAAAATCTTGGTCGTCACAATTCTTCATGTAAAATCATGAATTTTCATAATTTTTTCATGACTTAGGTGCGTAAAAAGGGGCTTCCAATGGAGGGCGTACATGTAAATATTTTTATAAAAGACATGGTGTTTACCGTACATATGTGTAAGGATATGATCATGTTACTTAATTTGTAACGCTGATCTAATATTTTTGGGGTGTGACTGATTACTTATAAAATACACGTAATTCGCATAAATCTCTAATTAAATACATACTTTGTAATGAAAACCTAAAATATTAAAATAACCTATATTTCCTAAAAAATACTAAAATCCTCTAAACCCTAATATGTCGTCACCCCGAATAGTTTGATCTCCACATAGTTATTTCTCCTAAAATTTACGATCAATCCCAAGATCAGATAAACTCCATAAATTTCATAAATTTACGTACAGGTATTATAACTCCAAACTCTAAATAATTTCCCATCACAGGGACCCACAGCACGTACCCTTTCATATAACATCCTCAGTCTGTAATGTACATAAACATCCAATATAATTCAGACCAAATAAAACATAGATCTATACTGAGCAAGAGACACTTAGAGCGAGAGGGAGAGAAAGAAAAACTAATGTAGAGAGAGAGTAGGAAAGAGTGTTTACGTAGGGAAAGCATAACGTGTTGAGTTGTGGTCAATGGTATAATAACTGAGAGGTAGGGAGAGAGAGAACTAACGTAGAGAGAGAAAGTTGGAGTGAGGAAGAGAGAGATTACCGAGAGAGTTGAGGGCTACACACGAGGGTGCTCAGTGATGGAGACTCACTATGCAATAGTGACCAAACGGTGGCAACTTTCGCCGTCGACTGAGATGTGGAGGCTTGGAAATTTTGTGGGTCACGGTGGACTATGGCGGAGTTGGGTGGTTTGTCAATGGCTCAAGACTGTAGAAACCAGTGCTCTGTTTTTGGGTGGGTTGGGTCATGACTGGGCTTCGTCTTGGTGGTTCTCAGTTCAATTGCGCGGCAGTGATGTGGAGGAGGTGGCTAAAACAGAGGCTTTCAGTGGTGGTGATTTGGGTGTGAGAAGGTTTGATTGGTGAGTGGATCTGGTTTTCGTGGTGGTTCACGGCAGAGGGAACGGCTTGGGCATGTGTTGGTTTGAGGGGAGGAGGTGGTAGAAACTGAGTGGAGTCCATAAACTATGAGGGAGGAAGGGATGTGAGGTGCAGCTGTAACATGAGGTATGTGAGTTGCGGCTGCTTCAAGTTTCATAGTGATTTTCACAAACAGTAGCTAGACTTTATATTGTTAGGTTTAAGACTTTTAACCTGAAGATGAATGTGGAATTTTAATCCTATTTGGAGTGCTCTATTGAGTGAATTCTAGTGGAAGTTTGGGATGTGCATGGTTGGAGTTTATAGGAGGCAGTCGGTTATGAATTTTATTATGAAGAGGAATGTAGAATGCTAACTATATTTGGAGTTGAACACTTTCACGGGTTTGAGCCTTAATTCTCAAAGTCCAAAATAAACATAACTCCTCCAATAAAATTTTTATGGGCTTTTAGAAAAGTTATTTAGCTATTACAAATTAATTAGGTGTGGTGTCACCAGGCCTCGCTTGAGATTGGACAATGACTGACTCGCCAGGACATGCAACACATGGCTATATACCCCTTATATAGATAAAATGCAATGCTCCTAGGTATACTAACAGTATGAAATAATTAATGCAACAAAAAATATAAGATTCGTATGAAACTAGGCAGCGCCTAAAGCAATTGTCTTAGCACATGGTACCGTAAGACTATGCATAACCCAAACATTTCCTTTAACAAAAAAATTTCATATCAAAAGTACCCAATAAATGATATGTTCATTGATTCACAAAACAGGGGTAACTAACAAAACTTTTTTCCCGAAAACAAAGGGACTGATCACAAAGAACTTAATTCATGAGATGTGGAACTTCACTAATACTAAAGTCCCTTCACTGGTGAGACTTAAGAAAATACCCATAGTCCTCATGGGCTCGAGTTCTAATAGTCCCAAACTAGCAGCAGCTTCCTTGGCCTCTATTGAGGAATCTTTTACTTGACCCAGATATCCAGTTACAAAATCCAAGTGGCCCTTGATCGTAGAGCCTTTCTCGGTCTCACTTTCGTAATTGTCCTTATTGAGCACTTCCAAAAGTTTCCTAAGGTGTTGGGGCATGATTTTCAAAAGATCAGATGTAAAGTCATAGCGGGCCTCTACGGTGAATTCATCTTCTATTAGCTCATTACTCAAGTCCTTGGTCTTGGGTACCTGTCATAGATTCTACCATTCCGAGTGGAGAATAGTAGTTGAAACTATCACAATAAGATTTTGAGAAATCTCAACAAGTAAACATACAACATACAATGATTAACATAAGTATACAAGTGACAAACTGTGGAATGCATGCATGAACATGTACTTGACACATGACATGACCCAAAACTTGACTTATGCAATTGACATTTTTCAAAAGACATGTAATAGATTCTTTGGACTGAAAAAAAAAAAATCACTCTTTGACATCATTTCATATCTTATCATACCACGTGATCCATATCGTATCATACCATATCGTATTATATCATATGATTCATATCACGTGATCCGTATCATGTGAGCTCATTGCCTTATTCTTATAACACATGGTGGACACATCACCTCTCCCCTAAGCACCGCGTGTTCCTGTTAGTTACCGCACCACCAACGATCCGTACACCATGGTGAATACGTCTTATTCATTTTCATTATAACACGACAGTACTTCGTCGCGTTATTAGCCTTAGTCATGGCACCCACTAGTTAGATGCTACCTCGCTCTAGCATCCTTTCCAAAAATATCCATTCGAGGCACGCCGATGATTCTTTGTCGACCCAGGGGTTACCACTCTATTCTTAAGCACTCTAGAGTGAGGAGTTCCACTATGACATTCTCCCATCCTAGCATTTTGGGTCATGATAAAATATTTTTAGACACTTTTCTTTGTCTTTTAAAAAGACCATTTACCCAAATGCATGTAACATGAGACTTAAGACATGTTCCTTCTTACACTAGACATGTAACACATGAGATGTCGTGCATGAAATCATCAAGCATAAGATATTCAAATCATGGCATGATAACATAAGACATATGAAATATCAAAATAATTTCATGAACATAGAAGAACATGACTTGGTAGAAACATCAAAGCCATGTAACACAGAGAGATTTCACTTTAACATGTTCCAAACTTGAAGCATAATAGATGAAAGTCATGACAAAGGTGAAAAAAACATGAAATCATGCCAACATTACAAAAATTTGAAACACATAACATTACAATAACCTAATCTTCATGACACATAAAACATCAACATGTACTCAAGCAAAACCGAAATATGTGCATGTGAATCATGGAATTTTCAACATAGATTTGAATCATATAACCTCTTTCATGATCTTATACAAAGTCAAAACAAATATATTCAACCAAGCAAAACATAGATTAACAATCAAATGTAATCAATAAAATAGAAAGATTTACACATATATATATATATATATATGCATGTTAACCAAGCTAAGTTGAGTGTTAACCCCTAGTCTATGTGCACAAGTGTGTGAGGTTTTTCAAGGTTGTCACTTGCTCTTGGAGACTTCAAAACCATTCGACTCTAGGGTTTTTAAACATGAAAACCCTTTAAATTTCATGTGACTCTTGGCTAAATCTTGAAGACGTGTGTAGTTCATGTGGGTGGCCGATTGTGTGGAGGATCTAAGCCCTCAAAGTTTCGGCTCCCTCTCCTTTCTTGGAAAATCCTTGGTTACTTTAAGATAAAATAACCTTGAAATCGTGTGTAATGTAGAAGAATCTATAACTCTTTGGAGATTTCATCATCTGCTTGAGTTAGTAGGTGTGAGTGGTGTGAAGAGAAAAGAGGAAAATATGAGATCCTCACCATAGTTTCCTCCTTCCTAGTGTCGTGGTCCACTCTTGAACGTAGAGAAGAGTGGTTTCTCTTATTTGGTTGGAAGGAAAGTGAGAGAAAGTGAGAAAGCTTCAACTATTTGTGTGGAAGATGAGAGCATGAGCAATTTCAAAAATGACAAAGAAATAAAAGCCCTTGGGTGTGTGTCTCTCTTCCCCTTTTATAGAACTCTCATCAATCTCTCATTGGTTGCTTGTGATCCATTGCTTGAAGGACAAGTGTACTTTCCTTTTTCACTCTAGCTGAAAGCCTTTTCCTCTTCTACATCATTGGATTGCTTTGGGAAGGTGAAAAGGTTTTGCTTGTGGCGTGTAACTCTTTGGCTTGGCTGAACCCTTTGTTCTCTAAGTCCCTTACATTTTTGTCTACATGCAATGTACCTTAGGGCACAATGGTAAAACAATCACCAAGTCCCTTCATCTTCTAAAAAGTGAAGCTTTGCATGTGTGCCTTGCCCTAGTCATCCACCTCTTTCTCCAAATCCCACGATGATTCTTCATCTTCTAGTGCCCCTTCCCTAGGTGACCTTTCACTTACCATTGGTTCCTTTTGTAACCCTAATGTGACATTGGCGTGTGTGAGTGTACCTTTGGGTGTAGTGGCCAAAAATATGAGGGTAGGTTAGTCATTTTGTGCAAATGTCCATTCTCATTCCTTCTAAAAACTCCTTGCATGCTTGACAAGTGGCAAAATCTTAAGAAAGCACTTGAGTGGGCGTGTGGGTGTAGGAAAACCGAAACTCCTCTTTGTCCCTTGGGTTTCCCTATGCAAAATCCCTTGAAAAGAATCTCCTTTGTCTTCCCTAGGTGCCACTTCCCATGGAAATCAATCTTGGAACTCAAACATTTGCCAAATGGCATGGTGTAGGTGTGTTGGCTGAGTTGGCCAAGTGGTCCCTTTGTATTCTCTAGGTCATCTCATCATCTTTTCTTCTAGAAGACCTCTTGCATGCAAGACAAGTGGCAATCAAGCTAGGGTTGGCGTGTATGCCTTCCTTTGGCTTCCCAAACACTTTTCTCTCTCTTCCTTAGCCCACTATCACGTCCAAATACACAGTGTTATGCATGCATGACACATGACCCTAGTGGCAATGGCTTTGGTCATGGGCTATGGGTCTCTAGGGTTTTTGGGCTTTGGATTTTCTTATGGCAACCGAATATACATGGGCTTGGTTGGCCTTCTCTTGGGCTTGGATTGCTAACTACAAGTCCAAGGCCTCTATCCAACTAGACCTATCCCAAAATTTCCACAATTTCCATTCCCTTCAGATAATTGAGTAAATTTCCCTTCTACATCCCTCACCCCAAACATTCCATCACCAAGATCGCCTAACATCTCTATCATCATTATCATCATATACATCCATATTTATGTCAATTATGTTGATTTCATTATCTTCCCTCATTTGTTTGGCTTGAGTGCCAAATCTAATTTCTTGAGGAAACGGTTCACCATGTAAGACCAACGGTGAGTATTTAGGATCGATTCCATTGCATATAGATGTTCCTCCACTGCTACCAAGTTATAAGAACTAAGGTTTTTGCACTTATTGCACGGACATCTTATAAAACCTCGACTGCCAATACTCCTGTGAGAAAACCCTTCTATTCGAATGCTCGTATACTGCAATAGCATATCCGTTCAAATATAGCTTTACACCGTTGGAATAGTATAATATTCCGTTCTAATGAAATATTTTTTTTCTTCCATTTTATGACATCTTATACTATATGCACTATATAGGATAGTATATTATAACTAGTATACTACTAATAGTATAAAATTAGTAGTATAATATCACCAGTATATTATAATATAATATTAGAACTAGTACTATTATATTATAGTATTATCAACACTAGTATAATATAACTAGTATAGTATTATATAATTAGCTAGTAACATATAACCAGTACTATTATGTTATAGTATAATATAAGTAGCTAGTGTAAGACAAGTAATATAATATAATTAGCTAGTAACATATAACTAGTATAGTACTAGTTATAGTATAATATATTATAGCTACCATATTATATTATAACTAGTATATATAGTACTATACTATATAACTATGACTATACTATTTGTACTAAAGATATAACTCAAAGAATTGCCTTTTTAGTACTATATATACTATATTATATAACTATAACTATGACTATACTATATATACTATACTATATAACTATCACTATACTATGACTATACTACAATACTATACTATATATACTATAGTCATCCTACTCATCATCCTTACACCACACACCACATATAAGTTTTAAAGTATTTTTTTTATTTTTTACCCTTACCATATGTGTGATGTATGGATGATGAGAACGGTTTTTTCTATAAATATACTATACTATAAATTATAATATATGCAATTAGAGTATAAACTGTTCGAATGTACTCGGGTCGTTGACAGACATGAATCGTCCTAGCTTATTCTGGAAGCTTCTAGCATCAACTATTCGAACGAGATTCGAAGAATAAAACATAGGTATGAACGTACCTGGGTACTTGACATTCTTATGGTAATAGTTCGTAACGTATCATGCAAGCTTCAAAAAACATTCGTTTGAACAGTAAAATTAGGTTCGAGCAATTGAATTAATTGAAATAAACCGCTCAGATTTAAAAATACTAGTTTGAACATGCCTGTTCTGAGGCATAAGACCCAATTTCCCATTTGTATGGTTCGTTTTAACGTACACCATTTGAAGCCACCATCGTCGTTCACCACCGCTCTTTGCCGTAGATTGACCATTGTTCACCATCTAAGCGGTATGACCCACTATCCTTGTCCCTACAGGCTTGAAATTAGGGTTGTTGCGTGTTGAAAATGGTGTTCAGATTTTGCTCCCAATCTGATCACTTTTTGGTATTTTTCGACCGCCACAAATGGCATTTGGCCGTATAAATGATTGAGTGAATTCTAGGTTTCACTCCATGTTGAATTGTATGCTTAAAACCAGTGATTCTTGACAAATCATTGGTTTTTTCGTTCGGTTTAGAGTCGACTCAACCATGGATCTTCGTGTGTTTGCTCATTCAAACGGCTTCAAAGCTGTTCGAATAATTTCTTTTGAAATAGTACTTTTTTAGTTCGAACATGGCACCATACGTTCGAACATAAAGAACTGAGTCAAATATTCATTCAAATCAATTTGACTCAATTCGAATAGATAAACATTCATTCGAACGGTATCTCATACACAGTTCATGTCCATATGATGATGGTGTTGAAACTGTATATTTATTTGTTCAAATTAATTTACACCATTCTAACAGGGCCTTCTAGTTGTTCAAAAGATTTTTTTATCATTTGAATAGGCTGACTGTTAGTTCAAACTGCATATTTTCTATTCGAATGGTACTAAGTATAACATAATTACAACTTTTTTTTTATTTATATTCATTGTTTATTTATTTTATGAACAGTGAACTAATGGCATATGTTGGACCAAAACGAGAGAGGGAGGGGCAACCTAGCAGTGAAGCTAGTGAGCTAAGAAGGCCGATATTGGTTGAGCGAGAGATCACTATAAAGGACTTTCACAATTTTTTCTGGGATGGAAGGAGCCTGTTTTCTATAATCAGCGATAGAGAGTAGAGCCCGATCTGTGAGCAGAGGTGGGTGGCCTATCCTGATATGGTCGGTGAGTTTTATCAAGCCATAGCAGAGATGGGGGTTGATAAGGACTCCTTCTCGTTTGTTATTCGGGGAGTTGCTATTACTATCTCAACATACAATATGGCTGAGTTTCTAGGGATCCCTTGTGTAGTGGGTGCATATACACAACAACTGGTTGTAGGAATAGATGGTGAAGATGCCATCAAGGATAAGGCTCCAATAGACAACGGTCCAAAGCATGATGAGATTCGTCGATTGATTCATGACAATTCGGCTCCTCCAAATGATGGTAGCAAGGTGATCAAACAAGTTGATTGTATCGTATTTTTTCGCATGTTGAAGTTGATTATCTCACATAATATTGATCTGAGGAAACATAAAACTGATTTCGGCATCAAATGAGCTCAATGTTATGGATAGAACAAGGAGAACCGATTGATTAGCCTATATACTTCCTCCGCATCCAATCTTAGTCATAGTATTTAACTAGAGGTAGTCTATCATATGCATTGATGATTTCTAACCTCCTAGTTAGTTCAAGGGTTGATGTGCTAATGACAGAGCGGAGGCAACCACAAATCAGGCCCCTTGACAATATCACTTTTAGCAAGAGCAATAGCCACTTGCGGAAGGCCTGCATTAATGTTGTGGCGACATGCAGTACTAGCACGGAGCATGATCAAGCTTCTACGGATGTCGGTGCTAATACAAAGGCTGTAGGGACTCTACTAGGGAGATGCGATCCCTGGTCTAGGAGTATCGCACACTTTTGATCCAGGACATGGAAATGCTCGCTACGCCCATCTTGGTTCGACTGCAAGAGATTGAGGGACACATTACTGTGATGTAGGAGGAATTGGATAATCTTACACAATAGTGTTATTTTGTATCGATCTATTTTTTTTTTTTTTTGTATCAAACGTTATCATTTTAATTACTATATCGTTTTTATTTTTTATATATAACTAGCTTGTTTGTTATCAAAAATAGTTTTCTTATTTTACTTACCATTTGGCAATATAAAAAATGATATTCCTTAGAAGGAAATTTTGTTTTTAATTGAAAATTCTTATTTACCATAAAAAAATCGTTAATTAGTTTTTAAATTAATTCTATAAATTTTCTAAGACGGCATATATGACACATTTTAATTTTCCATAAATAATAATTAATCCATAGATTTTTCATCTTTTGAAAATAATAATTAATAGAATCAAATAATAATTATTGTTACAATATTTGAATGTCTTTCAATAAATTTCTATAACTAAATTTATTTCGATTTTCTACGTCAAAGTTCGAACCAATCCTATGAGCATTCGAACAGTTTATAAATTCGTTCGAAAGTAAAATTACCGTTCGAACGAGATAGCAAACATCCCCGCCAGAATTATTTATAATTTCCCACCAAAACAATCGTTCGAATGCTTGGATATACATTCAAATATAAAATTACATACCGTCGAATGGTCTCAAACTTTGTTCGAGCGAAAATATTATGTTCTAATAGTTGCTAACTTTCTCCCACCATATTTGTGTACAGTTTCTTGTCACAAATATTATTCGAACAGTTATGTCAACATTCTTATGTGAAATACAATATTGTTCAAACGTGCTTGTGAGCTTTCAAACGGTTTTCTTTTTTGAGACGCTATATTTTGTCCTAGAAACTCTAGTTCAAGCATATATTTGTTTGTTCATACTCACACAATTACCTCAATTACCGCAAACTGGTATCCTTCCTCCCATGCGTACTCTGAGAGTAGTTGGTGGTCGCTCCCCCTATCCTAACCACAAACTTTTGAGGGACACTCGAGGTGCTCCCTTCACGAGAAAACGTCCTTTTAGACCCATGGGTGCAATCAATGACTTACATTGCTCACACTCGACAATAGATGCTACGTGAACTAATTTCTGGAAGTTCTTGATCTCTAGACAAGCTACTTGGGTCCTGATCAGGTTTGTAGCCCATCCTAAAATTTCTCTGTCCTCATACTCTCCATGGAGATAAGATGAGGGGGAAATCTCCCTAACTCCATAAACCTAGAGGCATATTATTCTATTGTCATATTTCCCTTGACCAAACTAGCAAAGTCCTTCAACTTTTGCTACCTTACTATAGCCAAGAAGTATTGATCGCTAAATTCTTTCTTAAATCTCTCCCACAAGATTCTTTCCACAACTCCAAAGTCCATCGTAATTAAGACAAGCTTGGGAATGAGATGATATGAGAATTTTGTGAATAATAGTAAGATAGTTTGTGAATATTAGTGAGATAGTTTGAGTTAATATTTTATGGGATTTTGAGAAAGGAGAGAGAAAAAGTTCAATAAAAATATTATAAAGTTAAAATATTATTTGAATATAGTTTTTTAATATTATTTTTGTTTGAAGATTTGAAAATGTTGATTTTTTTATTTTTTGTTTGAAAGTTTGGGAAAGTTGTAATCATTAGTTTGAAAGTATTTGTATTTGAGTGATTTTGGGAAGAAGATGGGATAAGATGAGATGAGATGAGATGAAAATTTTGGGATAAAAACTTTTTCCAAATTGTCTCTTCGTTTCGTGCCATAACATTGCCTCTCCTTGTAGAAAATAACTTGCATACATATCCTCTGACTCTCGATGCACCCACATACTTTGAAAGTCCTTTCAATGTCTATTAATCACCTCTCTGCCTTCATTGGACCCTCATTACAGAAGAGTTCCAAGTAGCGATGTGCCAAGAATTCATCGTACGTGCATCCCCACTAGTCTCCTCGAGGAGATTCTAACAACTAAACTTGTAGATGACAGGCATACAGCCAGTGCTGCTGCTCCAGCACCTCTGAAATCTTATTTAACGCTCACGCTAGTTCCTCATCCCTCCTATTTCTTGACAGTTGTCCCTCATGACTACAAGGGGGTTGCTTTCCTCGTGGGGCTTTGGGTCGCTCCATACTCAAATCCTGCCACATTACCCAAACCTATCACTTTCTATCTAATTACTCATTTCTAAATGCAAACCAAACCTAGGATAAGTAGATTTACACTCAACTCCTACATTTCTGATATTGTCCTACGTAATTCATAGGTTCCCAGAGTCACTTACTAGCACGCTTTGATACGAAGTTGTGGCATCCCTTCCCTTGTGTAAAGGTTTTGGTGAGGTTTTATGGTGCCGAGGGTGCTAGCCACATGGTCAGCACCCAGGATTTGATCAGGTTAGGCGTGAAGCATCCAAATCCTAGGCTTAGTCAGTAAACTAGACCTTGGAATACTAGAAATCTAAAATACATCTAAAAAATCATTACTGTCATTCATCATAAACATTAACGTAGAGTTACATTCAACCAAAGTGGTATCTTTATCTCCTGATAGGCGGTAGACCGGATACAGTAGGTTGCCCCTTTCTAAAGGTGGTACAACTCAGAAGAATGCATGGCTCCTATACAGTTGTGCCGCTCCTTCCTTGCTCCTTCTGAAAGTTTTGGCTCCACAAGGTCTCAGGTGTCTAAGATCTTAAAAGTGAGATTTTCTCCCATATCCAAATCTCGTTTATGGGGTGAGACTATCAGACGTCCTTTTAACATACTTCTGAATCCTGGTATGCTTGAATAGGAGTACTTCGGCCTCGAATGTTGCATTGCATAATGATAGAGACAAATGACCAAGGCATGGTCTGTACTTGTGATACCTCATATGATAAGAATAAAGATAAGTGGTATATAGGATCCCACGTTACTTTTGAAGGAGAAGTTATTGCTCTTTATAATTTTTCATTAGGGCTCCAATTGTATCATTAACTAGTCCTTTTAGAGTATAAGTCATGTGGTTTGAGCCTTCCATTGGGGCATTACAGCACTTCCCTACAGCCTGCCAACTCCTCGTTCCATCCTTGAATGAGGGTCTTCCACGTGACGTCGGGTCATACCTCTAGTTTCAGTCGAAACCCCTCCAGTAGACCCACTCCGGATGTGACCCTTCAAGTGGAGTGTGGGCTTCTATGTATGACATTGCTACTCCTCTAAACATCTTTTGTGCTATTCCAGAAAGTTCCCATATTTGATTTGGTCTGTCCTAGACCGTTGCTCGCCCTAGGCAAGTAGCTCTTATCTTATCAGAGCCACCAGCATCTTCAACTTCTCGTTTTCACCTGCATAGCGGGCGACTTTTCTAACTCTCCTACAATGTGAGACGCTCATCTCCACCTCGCTCCAGAGCATATCTACTAAGTTATCTACAAGGTGTTTGCTCACCCACATGTTGGATTAGCTGCACTTTGCTACACCCGCAACAATTTTCTTCACTAACCAATGGAGTTCCTCATCTTTCTTTCCAGTCAACCGTATTGATGGTCTGTCCTCTTGCATTGGTGGGCCCCCCACAAATGTTGCTTTGGCTTGAGCTGGACCAAGATCCCCCAAAGGCAGTATGAGGTAACACATGTTTGTATTTTTCTTACCAAAAAAGGGCAGTTGTGGGGATAGGCATGGAAGAAATCTTGCACGGCCTAATGGGAGGAATGAAGAAAGCATTTTTGGTTTGAAACTTTTATGTACCATAATTTATAGGCATCGGGGTAAACAACAAACCAAATACTAGTTGTAAGTTTGGATTTTGTTCTGTTTTGAAGATTTTGTTCAGTACTTTGTTTGGATAAGGCGTGATTTCTGAAAACCTTTGGCATGATTCTCTGATTCTAAATTTGATTATGTTTCCACTCTGTTCAGTTACGGCCCTGCCACGGGTGATAATAGTGGCATACGGCCCAACCACGGGTTACAATAGTTGATACGGCCCAACCACGAGTTATAATAGTGGATACAGCCCAAGCACGAGTAATAATAGTGGATACGGCCCTGCCATGGGTTATAGTAGTGGTCTCTGTTTTGAGTGCACACCTTGGTGACAGAGTGATTTATGTTCTGCTTGGCTATCTGCAGATGCACAACCCTACCACGGGGGTTATACATGGTTTCTGTTCTGATATGATGTTCTGATGATTATCATCATCATTTATGCTATGCCAAATGATATTTTTGAATGAAATTGTTTCTGAATTTTCGCTCTGATATTTTAATCATATGTTCTGCTTCCGCACTCTGAAAATGAAAATGTTTTATTCTGCATTCTGATCTCTGTAGATGCTCATGTTTACACACTAGTATATGACATCTGCTTACTGAGTTGTTGATAACTCACTCCTTATCCTCATATATTTTTCAGATGATTTTGAATAGTCCAACTAAGGATCAAGACTATGAAACATTTGGTGAGATGTCTTAAGAATAGTAGATTAATATCATAAAGTTTCGATGAGTATTGACGATGTTTGTTAAGAAATTTCATTGTATTCTGATTACGGGGCTTTTTGAAGAATTGATTATATCGAGGATTTGTTAAATGAGTTTGTGTGATTATTTAAGTTGGAAGTGTTTACACTTGATTTGGAGTTCTTGGAAGTTTTTTAGCAGTGTTAGAATTGATTATTAGGTAACATGAGTTAACTCTCCGGACCCTCGAGAACGGGGCGTTACAATATGATTGCTTTCTCTTTCCTAGATTGTTTTTGTTTAGATTGTGGCCTCCCTTTGTTCCATACTAGTAGAGGATCGAGAACTTTACCGCTCCCCTTTGACACATTTATTAGCTCATTCAAATGAGGCAAGATGATCTATTTGTATCACGCTTTGACCTATGTTGAACCCATTATGAACTTAACTTATATAACTAGACCATTAACTTCAACCAATCTTTGTCACTATTTGATGTAATTGAGACTATTTAGAAAAGGACTTAGTCTACATATATTTGTGTTCTTATGCTTCAAGTACTAATTCACATGTCACTGCAGATATATTTCGGAGGTAACACATCCATATTCAACAGGGTCCGGTCCGTTCACGTAGGGCATATCTAGAAAAGATGACATTACACTCAAATATACAAGTGCATTTTCCTTCAAACTCGTCGTCATTGAAGTACAGTACTAGACCCATTTTATGATCTACCAGCTACGTACTTGGTATGTGGAAATTACACCATCACATCTCAATATATAGAAGAATTGAGCAGCTATACGAGGCCCCGAGAGTCCTCTTGCACTTTTTTAAATATAGACTAGTCTAAGCCTCTTGAAATTGCCTCAATTGATGGATTAATGACTTATGCACGAGGCCTGGATATGAATGGAGTTAAAATTAGTTGTCCCGTTCCTAACCTTCCAACTCGGTTTTTTTATATTGATCAACAAACTGCTTCAATGTCTTCTTCACATTGACATAGTCATCATAGAATATATACATGCTCTCAATACACTATGTACTAAACATGCTTGTTCAAAAGATATTTTTCACAAATGTTGTTACTCATAGATGGCACTCACAATATAGTGAGATCATATGTCTCAATCAAACTGTCCATATAAATAATAGGTTACACAACACGAGCTACATAACTCATTTTATAATCAACTATTGTTGGATTAATCTAAAACCCAACTCGTTTGAACCCATTTGAACATTTCATACAAATGGGTCGAGCTTACATGTATCTTTATTTTGACTTGATTAATATAATTTTATGTATAATATAAGGATAAATATATAAGTAATTTATAATTACAACTAAATTTATGATCAAATATGTCATAATCAATATATGCGCCAATAATATCTAAGAAAATTAATATCCCCAAAAATAAGATTATATATTAACAAAAATAAGATTATATATTTCCCTCATCAAGTATGCAGTGTAGGACTGCTAGGTAGAATTCTTCTTTCATTATATGAGTTAATTAAGCACTTGATGAATCCAAGGTTCACTTATTCATCCTTAACCTATCTTGTTATACTTTAGTTATCATAAGCATTAATCACATTGCCACTCACTCCTTTTTGGCCATCCAATTTACTGCTTGATTTTCATTTACCTCTAGATACACATGATTAACTGTTGGGACAACATGATAAAGCTAAGGGCGGTTTTGGGGTGGGTGGGTTTGTTCCCAATAATCTTTGACCTTCCAACACACCTCTCACCTCTATTCCACTATTTCACACAGTTTAGAGTGGGTTTCAATCTCTACTTCTTCTAGTTTCATATTTTTATAGAAAAATTCTTCTTATTAGTCATTATTCACCACCTCACACCCCTACATCCCACACTCTATGAAAAACACTCCTACACCTTATGAAATACACTCACACGTCCTATGAAAAAAAAATTCCACATCATGATGTGAACAATAGCTAATTTATAACAAAACTCATTTTCATAAAAAGCAAAGCATTGAGGAGGCTCAAATTTTCAATCATGTTGTCAACCCCATCCGAGGCGAACATACTGCCTGCAGTTTCCCTTGGGCTCTCTTATAATTTTCCTTCTGCCATAGGGACTCAGATTATCGGGGCTTGTAATAAAAAGATAAAAAAAATTAAAAACCGACATCAACAGTGAGTGGTATAGGGCTGTTGAGTAGAAGAATTTTAATAAAATTATGAGTCTTTTTATTTATTAAAAAAATCATATAAGAAAAATGATATATAATACCTAATTTGAGTTGCATACAAAATAAATCCTATGTTTTTTAAGAATTTTTTTCCTAGACAATCGGATTGAAAATTAAAACCATGTATTTAAGTGGAGAGGATGAGAGTTTTAAAAAAATTGAATCCCAATCAATATAAAGGAAAAAAAAAATAGACAAAGATTAATGTTAAACATAGCCATGAGTTGTGCGAATGTCGTGGATTCATTTTAAAAAAGAATGGAGTCCACAATTAAAAAATTAATTTTTTATATGAATCTCATATTTACTCATTTTTTTTAAAATAAACACACGACGCTTGCATAGTCTATTAATACAAATATCAGTTTTCATTATCCACTTTTCTTATTTAAATGACTTCTCAATTAATAAAAAAAAAAAAAAAAGAGTACTATAGAATGTTTTAAAGGCTTTTTTTTTTTTTTTAAGAAATAGTTAGGGGGTCACATGTCCAAGACTGAACCCTCCTCAATTTTATTAGAAAGAGTTAGGGGGACCACATGTCCAAGAATGAACCCTCTTCAATTTTATTAATAGACCCTCACTTATGGCAGAGGAATACAGTGGTTACATTATCAGCATCTAGGGGTTTACATAATACCAAAACCCAGCATGCAAAAAGAGGACCAGTCTAACCAAAGAAACAAAAACAAACCTCAACACCTACCTGACAAATAAAACTCTAAACAACTCTCAAATTAGGCAAACCACACCGATCCGGTCTCAAAATTCCTTTAAGCATTTGAGAAAATTTTCCTTGTGTAAACTCTTCAGAACTTTCACTACTACCCAGTCTCGCAAGCCAATATGCCGCATAATTTCCTTCTCGAAAACATGTTGATATTGCACATTCATCCCAGTGAGAATACATTTGATTTTTTTCAAAAAATTCTCCAAATACCAAACATTACACCGGCCTTCTTTAAGCCAATTAACAATCAATAGTGAATCCAACTCAAGGACAATATTATTAATACCATATAACTTACAATGTCGCAAACCAAAAAGGAGCGCCATCAATTCAGCGCAATTATTAGAACCAATGCTAGTATATGTAGCAAACACAAACTGAGAATGCCTTCATGATTACGTAACACGCCTCCTGCACCAAATTCACCTGGATTATTAAGACTACTACCATCCACATTTAATTTAAATCATCTCCAATTTGGCTTATGCCAATAAATGCCATGCACTTGTTTTGGACTAGCTTGAATAATTGACAGCTGCAACTCTTGCAGAATAGTAATATCTTGTTTATTCCATCGGTCAGAACCTCTCAATCTACTACCAACCCAACCAATTCAGTATTTAACTGACCACCATAAAGCATCAAAATGCTCCTAACGGTCTTCCATTCGAGTAAAGCACCTCCATGACCACAAGCTCCAAATAATAATTGTCGAAACCAAACTAACCAAATTATCGACTTGAGAGGATTTTTTTTGTTCAAATGAGCGGTGCTACTCTGCCACTTAGAGTGCACCGCTCTATCTTAAAGTTAGTTCAAAATTTCTTTTTTATTTTTTTAAATTTTTTTATTCATATTTTTTTATCATCTAAAAATATTTTAAATAAATATAAAAAATATATTAATATAATAATAATCACTTTTTTAACTATTAAATAAAAAAATTAAAAAAATTAAAATTTATGAGATGTTAAAATAAAAGAATAAATGAAGTAGACAGTTACATTTTTGAAATTACATAATATCAAACTTGATAATTTGACGTGACAAGACGATGTCAAGGACTTGGTACGTAGACAGACAAAACCTGGACAGAAAACTTGTTTACGAAACAATCTGGCGTCCTTGTTCACATGCACCGTATTTTAACCTTAGTTGATGCTCTAGAGGGAACTAGCCGTTATCTCTTGGTAGGCCCCATTTAAATGTCAAAATACAGTCTGGATAGTCAGGCCGTCTGTACTCTGTGCCGCGGAGTTAACGGCATTAATCACGGGGTGGTCAGTCAATCCCGTTACACCCACCTAAAGCCAAACTTTTCCCCAGATCGTGTGGGCCCGGCAACTGTCCATCTCATAACGCCCGTGGAGAACGGCGTTACCCTGTCCCCATCACACTTTGGAGACCTCCGTGATCCGGGCCCCACACCTTACGGTTAGCACCGTTTCACCTTTTTTTTAATTTTTTTTCGTATTGGGAAGCGTGCGACTGCATGCATGGGAAAGACTAACGTTATTGTCTCCTTTTTTTTTTTTAGGCGTCTCCTTTGTTTGTTTACCGAGAGCGAGCTAGAAGAATCCTCCTAAAATTATTTTATTAAATTACATAATTCAATTTTAGACAGAGTCAAACAGGGTCACAATATGACATAGGTAGATTTGGAAAGTGAGATGAAAATTTTATATTTTATTTTAAAGTTTAAAATATTATATTTTAATATTATTATTATTTTAAGATTTGAAAAATGTATATTGGAATTTGAAAAAATTGAATTGTTTATTATATTTTATATGGAGATTTAAAAAAAGTGTAATGATGTGATGAGATGAAATGAAAATTTTGTATTTTGCCTTGTGCTCCAAACCTGTCCCATAATCTCTGAATTTCATACGAAATATGATACGATTAATTAATATACTAATTATAAATTAATATGTAAGTTTATATTTAACCCGTATAACTTTTATAAAGTCTATTTTCAATAAGATCGTGATTACACTTGAACTCCGTTTTCAAATTTTATAAATATTCAGATTTTTTATTTTTTTTTTGTTGTTGAAATATAATATTGTTACTATTATTCGACTACTTAATATCTTAAAACCATGTTTTTTTTAATATATAATCTTAGTTTTGGAAATATTAATTTTTTTAGATATTATTAGCGCAAACATTGATTATAACATATTTAATCATAAATTTAGTTGTAATTATAAATTACTTATATTTTCAGCCTTATATTATACATAAAATTATATTAATCAAGTTAAAATAAATATTCAGGTAAGCTCAACCCATTTGCACGAAATGTGTTAAATGGGTTCAAACGAGTTGGGTTTCAGATTAACCCAACAATAGTTGTGTGACTATCATGTTAAGCTAATAAGAGCAATGAGAGGATCGAGCTTGTAATTGGTACTTATCTCAAGTAACTTTACTCTTAGAACTTTTGTGATATCCCTTTCTACGTATTATTCACTTTGAGCCATAAAATTTCTGTTGGGAAAGTGCGTTGGTGAACAATATGTGGAACACGTCTGAAACAATGGTACCGTCTGTGGAATCTTGAATATAAATTCATTTTCCCATCGAACTCCAACATGATTTTCACATGCCAGACACCACGCACTTTCAAGCAACTCGCGATCAAGATACGACACCTATAGACATGGACACGTAGCTCGCAAAAATCGAGGGGAAATTAAAGAAGGTTATGGAAACAATGGACGACCTACGAAGGGAGGCTACATTGTTAAACCCAGAGAGGCTACATTGTTGAACCCAATGAGGCTACATTGCCGAGCCATAATGAGTAGCTAAAAGGCAAAGCACAAAGTGTTGGAGTGACAAACGTCGAAGAGTTAGAAAAGGAAAGACTACACATCGAGTTGCGCAGTCTTGTCGATAAATATGAAGAGATGGCAAAAAATATGAGGGGATCATCCTCGGTCAAGTAGTTGTTGAATTGCACTAACCTACCCTACGATGCGGAGGTGATGGTTGTGCCTCTTCTGCCAAAGTTTTAAGTCCCGTAGATATATACGACGGGTCCCTATACCCAGTCAACCACCTAGAGAATTTCAAAGTGCACATGAATCTTCACAATTTTCCCAGAGAAATAGCCTATCGAGCCTTCCTGTTAACATTGAAAGGCGTGGCGAGAGGCTAGATTGGAGCACTGCAGCATGGGTCAATTGATAGCTTTGAAGAATTGGCCAAGCAGTTCCTAACGCAGTTCATGGCAAGCAGAAGGCACCGACGACCTGCTGCATATCTCTTAACCATCGAACAACAAGAGGAAGAAAGTTGATAGGCATACCTAACTTGTTTCAATAAGGAAAGGCCAATAACTGATGACCAAGATGAAAACATAACTCTAACAGCCCTTTTGGGAGGTGTGGCCTAGAAGCTCGTTCATAGCCAAGTTGGCAAGGAAAACTCATTCAACTTCGAGGGAGTTTATGGATAGAGCTGACAACTTTGTCAACACCAAAGACACCTTGCAAGCTCTTATTGAGCCTAGAAAAAGTGAGATGAAATTGGAAGGTAAGAATTCTAGCAGAACAAGAGATGGGAAGATAGGTTCAAGCCAACAAGAAAGAAGGCATGAGAGACAAATGCCCCCGCATGAACAAGGAACCCGGCCCATTCACAACAACTTGAATGTACAAGAAAAAGAGGGGTCCTCAAGAAAGGAACAATAGTAAGCAAGGAGAGGACAACGCTTCTGCAAGTACCATAAGTCAGACACCCACTGGACGGAAGACTGTACTACAATGAAAAGGAGGGTGTCCAAGTTGGTGGGTCGTGGAGAGCTTGAACGTATTCTTACTGAACAAGTAAAGCCAAGGAGAGAAGCAGAGCAAGAACACAATCCTTAGTGAAGCTTCAGCCTGAAAAGGCAACAGTCGACAAGAGAAGATGGCCGCAGTGCCCTCGCTAAAATACTACTTGTGACGACGCGCCTTTGGGAGAAATCCATGCTATAGCCAAGGGATTTGCTGCGGGTGGCACATCAGCTTATAGCATAAGAGCACATGCCCGCAGGAACAAGGTATGAAGAAGTGTACATGGCGGACAGACTGCCCAAGTACCCACAACGCAGTAATACAACAACCATCTCCTTTGGGGAAGAAGATTGTGAGGGGGTCTTGTACCCACATGGCGATGCATTGGTAATAACCCTCTTGGTCGCCAATTATACTACGAGACGAATCCTAGTCGACAAAGAAAACTCAGCAGACATCCTATTTTGGGAGGCTTTTGTCAAGAAGGGTATAGACGCCAACAAGTTGTGACCTTCTCCCACCCCGTTGAGAGGGTTCTCCGGAGATGCAATCCAACCAGTGGGCGCCAAAACCCTGCCTGTCATGGCAGGAAAAGGACTATGTGGCCACCATGATGACTAACGTTTTGGTGGTCAAAGCCTCATCATCTTACAATGTTATGTTAGGACAATCGACCCTAAATAACCTTAAAGCAGTTACATCCACCTGCCACCTTAAAATGAAGTTCCCAATAGAAGCTGGAGTAGGAGAGGTACGAGGCAAACAGGCCCTGGCACGAGAATGTTATGTGCAGGAGCTCAAAGTAGGGGGGTCCGACGTTTGCACTACTGAAGATCACATCCAGATTAAGCCACTACCCCTGCCGCCAGTTTTCTTAACAGTGGCATAAAGGCCTGGGACAAACATAATTTATAACAGGCTGAGGCAAACGAATCGTTGGAGCTAGTGAAGTTGTATCTAAGGCGGCCAAATACAACAACATGGGTAGGTACGTGACTTCCCCTTGATATTTGGGAAGCCTTGAAGCATCTACCGATCGAACACAATGATGTGTTCACATGGAGTCATGAAAACATGTATGGGATTGACAACATAGTCATTGAGCATAGACTATATGTCAACCCCACTTGCAAAAAGGTCCACCAGAAGAGAAGATCGTTTAGCACAGAGAAGTATGCAGCTATAGCTGAAGAAGTGGACCGTCTCCTCTCCCAAGATTTATTAGAGAAGCCCACTATCCTGAGTGGTTGTCCAATGTCGTCCTGGTCAAGAAGGTGAACGGGAAGTGGAGAATGTGCATAAAGTTCACCGACCTAAATAAAGCATGTCCAAAATATAGCTTCCCATTGCTAGGGATTGACGTTATCATCGACACCATAATGGGACATAGAATGCTGAGTTTTATGGACACCTACTCAAGGTACAACCAAATCCGTATGGTTCTAGTGGACGAAGAGAAGACATCGTTCATCAGGGATAGGGGCCTTTACTACTACCAAGTCATGCCCTTCGATTTAAAGACTGTTTGGCCAACTTATCAAAAGCTTGTGAATCGGATGTTCAAAAAACAAATCAGGCGAACCATGGAGGTATATGTCGACAGCTTGCTGGTAAAAAGTAAGGAACTTGCCCAACATTTGACAGACCTAAAAGGAGGGACCCTTGTAGCCCTGAAAGGAATGGGCCAATCAGGAAGCCCATATGATATGAGCCCAAAGCCAGAATAGATTAGTCGCCCAAATCTTAGAGACCAATACGAATTCATAAGGTAATCGCCAAGCAAGACAGATAAGATGATTGAGCTAGTAAGTTGGGATAAACCCACCCTTTTCAGGATGACTATCATGTTAAGCCGATAAGAGCAACGAAAGGATCAAGCTTGTAATTGGTACTTATCAATAATTCTCCATGCCTATATATGTGATAAGAAGGTAACAATTCAAGTAACTTTACTCTCAGAACTTTTGTGATGTCCCTTTCTCTGTATTATTCACTCTGGACCATTAGCTTTCTTTGTTGCAAGGATAGTGTGTTGGTGAACAATATGTGGAACACATCTAGAATAGTGGCGCCGTCTATGGAATCTTGAATTTATAAATTCAGTTTCCCATCGAACTCCAACGTGATTTTCACATGCCAGCCACCATGCGCTCTCAAGTAACTCGCAATCAAGATACGACACCTGTAGTGGTCAACTAGGTGTTGGGAACATATGTTGCCAAGGACGAAAGTTTGAAAAAGTACTTGAACCGATTTTGGGAAGGTCGTGTCCAATTATCTTACTTCAATATCACACAAATACCTAGGGAAAGCAACTTTGTACCAAATAGGTTGGGAAGAGCAACGTTGGGGATTGATGAGTTTGCCCTGCCATGGAAGGTGGAGAAAAAAGTCGTCGAGATCGAGTGGTCGGGTCAAAAGTTAACGAAGTAGAGCCCAAGGAACCTGAGTGGGCCAGCAAAATAACGAGGTACCTAGACTCGGGCGAACTCCAAGTCGGGAAGGAGGTAGCAATAAAAGTTAAGACAATGGAACCATTGTTCACTAAAGTCGATGGCGTTCTTTACAAGCGTGCCACCCCCTTGCTGAGGGGCATCTCACCTCAGGAAGCCCAATATGTCTTAGCAAAAGAACACGAAGGAGTGTGCGACATTCATTCTGGAGGGAAGACCTTGGCCAAAAAGGTTATGAGGGCGAGATACAACCAGCACAATGCTCTCAGAGACGTCAAGAAGTTTGTAAGGAAGTGCATCAGATGCCAGGTGTTCGCCCTAGTGCCACATTACCCTCCAGAGGAGCTAACCTCCATTACAGCCCCATGGCCCCTGCTAGGAGGGGTCGAACATTATAGTCACCATTTACCAACCCGACTCGTATCACTTAAAGGATAGCCAACGGAAAGAACTGCAGCATCCCTGGAATGCCGAAAACTTAAAGATATATTACCCTTGATCTTGTATATTTTAGCAATAAGGAATAATGCATAAAGGTGATTATTTCCCTCCTTACTCTAGTGTTAAAAACATATAACGGGCGCGCAGGTCAAAGACCTCACGACCCTCAATTCACCAAAGTCAAGTCTAAAGACTCACAGTAATGAAATAAGCATGTATGTCCAAAGGACCCACGACCCTCAAATCACTAAAGTTGAATCCAAAGACACAAGGTAATTAAACAGACACCCAGGTCAAAGACCCTATGACCCCCAACCACCAAAGTCGAGTCCAAAGACTCGCGGTGATGAAACGGGTACATAGGTCAAAAGGACCCCACAACTCCCAAACCACCAAAGTCGAGCCCAGAGACTCGTAGTGATGAAATAAGCGTGCAGGTCAAAGACCTCGCGACCCTCAAATCACTAAAGTCAAGTCCAAAGACTCGCGGTGATGAAACAAGCACACAGGTCAAAGACCCTTGCAACCCTCAAACCACCAAAGTCAAGTCTAAAGACTCGCTGTGATGAAATGGGTGCGCAAGTCAAAAGGCCCCGCAACCCCCGACTATAAAAAAGGGACCCATGAACACACGATTAGCAAAATGGGTGACTGTAAAGACCCTGTAAAAACACGAAGCAAACATCAAGTACCCAGAAAGAGGTAAAAATGAATACAAAAGCAAACCACAATAAATGTCCATACATTGCTCAATGAGAAGATATACATGATACAAAATTTCAAAGAATTCTAGTGAGGGAGCAACAGAAGCCAAGGGCGTGGATGTTATAGTTGAGAAGGTGTCAGGTAGGGGTGTAACGGGTCCAATTTTGGACAAGATTTGGGACCAAACCGGAATGTACCGGTTTTGCATTTTTAAGAACCGATTCCGCACTGATTACCCCCCTACAGTACTTTCGATTTTATCGGTTCTGATCCGATTTTTCGGTTTTAATATACTATATTATATAATATATATATAATAGTATATAATACTATAGTAATAATATATTGTAGTATATTATTATATATATTATAATTATATTATAGACTATAGTGATATATTATAGTATATTATAATATATAGTGATATAGTATTAGTTTAACTATTAATGCGAACTATATAGCATATGTATAGCTATTAATACAATAGACTATAATGATATAAGATGTTAAAATTTAGAATTATATTATTTAGTAATTTATCATATAATACAAAACTATTTTATATATAATTATATATTATATATAAAAATTATATACAATATAAAAATTATAATATATATATATGAACCGGTCCGGTTCGGTTCGGTTTTAAAAAAATAAAAACTGGAACCGGACCGATTTTGACCGGTTTTAAGAAAAATAAAACCGGTACTGAACCGACCCCATTCGGTCCGATTTGATCTGGTTTACTGGTTCACCAGTTGTTTTTACACCCCTAGTGTTAGGCATGGTGTTGCGCCCCAACGCATCAACGAGCTGGTGAGAAGTCTGATTAGGCTTAAATGCCTCAAGGTTCAACCACCTCAAGCCAGTCCAGCGGTTGGCCAATAGGAAGGACTTGAGCTACACCACGCTAGCCCCGTAGCTATAGCCAAAGGCACGGTCATGAGCAGACTTGGCTGCCGTGAGTTGAGGTGATAGTCGAACAAGTTCTTCCTTTGAGGAGGCTAGCTCTAATTCCAACTCCAGCACTTGTTGGTCCCGAGCTTTAACCTTAGTCATCGAGGTGCAACAAGGAGTCACCCGACTTCTTCTAGTTTTGGGA
Source organism: Juglans regia (assembly GCF_001411555.2). Classification (NCBI taxonomy): domain Eukaryota; kingdom Viridiplantae; phylum Streptophyta; class Magnoliopsida; order Fagales; family Juglandaceae; genus Juglans; species Juglans regia. Next base: position 14,243,478 of record NC_049916.1, on the reverse strand, counting down.
AAGATCCTTTAAGGACCCCTTAGTTTCAGTGAGCTCGAGATCAACTTGACGCTGACCTACTACGCCAGATGCCAAGCCTTAGAAAGTTCGACATAGTGCTGGCTAGCACTAGCCAACTCCCTCTGGGAGGAGTCTAGTTCCTTCCTAAAACTAGACAGCTACGCTCGAGCGGAACCCTGCTCTGCCTTCAACAATGTTAACTCAAAGTTGTCCTGGGCATTGGCCTCCCTTGTCTGCATGAGCTCACTTCGAAAGTTGGATACCTCTTCGTGAAGAATTTCAAGATTACTCTCCAATGAGTGGGCATAACCATCCGATTGCTCGAGGAGGATCTCTAACTCTTCTTGAAGTTCCAGTTCTCAAACTCTCTTTCTGCCCAAAAGGAAAACATACGCATTGACCGAACTTCTTCATCCAAATCAGCTCGATCTGCAACAATTCAGGAGGCTAAGTTGTCCACACCCTACAACAATTAGATATTCGAATGCAACAGTCATTAAAAAAAATAGAAGAAGAAGAAAGAAAAAAGACAGAGAAACCACAAGAAGGTAAGAAAAGAGTAAGTCATACCGAAGAAAGGAAGCCCCTTAGTTAACCAACCATGTCGATGATAGACTCGCTTCTGAGGGGACGGGAGGGGCCTGGGCACCTCTCCCCTTGAGTCCTTGGTGCTGAGTCGTGTAGGGACCTAAGATAATAAGGGCTTGGCATAACAAAATCAGAAGAGATCCCACCACCCCCAGGGGCATGACCAAGTTCCTCGGTAGGGCAAACAGGTTCCACAATGACAAAATTGGGGAGAACAAACCCATCATTGCCCCCACCTCCCTTAACGGAAATGTCTTCCTTAAGAGGGAAAGATCCCCCATCAGCCCCAAAGGATGAGTCAAAGGGAGAGAAGGGATGGAAACCCACTCCCTGCTCGCTTCCAAATCAGTGGGCGGGGTCTCACCCCCAGAGATAGTAGTTGGAAGAAAGCTTAGAGTAGCATCCCTTTCCCCTTGATCCTTTCGGAGGTCGGGGGCGACCAACTGCCCTTCTCTTGGCCCTGATCCTTGTTGACCACTGGCAAGGTAACTCCTGAAGACGTTGAGGCAAAAATGCCTAAAGAGAAGGTGGGGTAGATATCCATGTCCCCCTATCCTCCGCTCTATGCTGAACTGGAGGGATTGTGGGAAGCTCAAAAGAAGGTGAGTGAGCTAAGCCAAGTTTCAAAGAGGGAGGTCAAAATCGAAGGTGGTGGCCAAGTCAATAAGTGCTTGGCCCATCAAGTCGTCAAGGTTGTCAAGGCTAGGGAAAGCCCCACGTGTCATCGACTACGTGATCATGGAAGGTGGGGTCAATGAGGGATAGTCATCAACACAGACAGAAGCTTTTGTGCCCATCTTGGTGCCACTTTGGGCCAATGGAAGCTTGAGCATCCCAATCCCTTGTGATGGATGGGGATCTTATTTTTCTTGACCAATGGCGCATGTCGAGTGAGAACGTTCACTTGCTTTCTTAGGCGGAGTAGGGGCGGGCCTATTCTTGGGAGAAGTTACCGCCTTCATAAAAAACAAACGACCACCCACACATGAGCGATCGGGTATAACAAAAAAAGGGTCAATATTGGCTAGGGTTAAGAGGGCCTCAGTCCAAATGGCATCCTAATTCTTTTAAACCCAAGCGAGGACCATATCAACACGAGCTTGTTTCCCCTCCGACAAAGCGATTGTCATCACATTGTCTTCAAGAACTCTACGCTAGTTGGCGTTAAGGGGAAATTCACCCTATGAGGTTTCACGACTAGGGAACTGCCAACCTTGACAAAAAAAAAAAAAAAGGAAAAGAACTTTGTTTTCCATTGTTTAGCATTAGAATGGAGAGTTTCGAGTCGCGCCAGGCATCCAGAATGCATACAGAAGCTACAAATGTTGCTCGCAGAGCCCCTAATTGAGTAAACTACAAGGAATTCTCGGGCAGTCAAATCTGGGTATTCCTCCCAAGCAAGATCCAAAACCATCCGCCACACAATACAAATGCATAGGAGGACCCTCCAAGCAAGAGAATGAAGTTGGGCAGGCGCCAACTTCAATAAATCAAGAATGTCGCACACCAGGCGACAAAAGGGAAGTCTTAAACCATGAACGAAAGCACAGGCTGGCAAGGCCACCTTCTCAGTGAAACCTTCCTCACCGACAACACCCTGATGAGGGAGTTCAAGATTCATAGAATCTGGAATCTCGTAAGAGTTCTCAATTTAGTAAGGACCTTAGAGGTGAGAATAGAGCGCCAGTCAACTCCTTCAAAATAAGGAACATCCCTTTGAATAAAGGATTCTAGAGCCAACGAGGAGGTGCCATGAATAGGAAGTTGAGAAGAACTCTACTGGGCCACTGTAAAGCAAAGAAAGCTAGAGTCTCACAATAAGGATGGAGAGAAATCTGGGATTTAAGGGAGGGGCGAAGAGAGAAGTGCAAGAATGTAAAAGAAAGGCGGAAGAAAAGAAAAGATGGGTAAAGAAGTGGTTATAAAGAAGAAACCAAGCGACAGTTACATGCATAAGTGGAAAAACCAAGAGGCTAACAACAACATCATTACACGATTTGGTGCTGTAATGGAAAGGGGGCGTCAGAGCAATTACAGCCTTCCCAAAGTCTGGGGACATGTGTACAAAAGTGAGCAGCCATTGGAATCCTCAAAGCCCTAGGGAAGTGAATCTTCAAGCAAGGTATTCATTGAAACCCCGTCCATGGTGAGCATTAATCCTTTCACCCATTTAATAACCACCATGTTCATGTGACGAAATGTGGACAGTTACGCGCTTGAGTGGAGAGCAGAGCAGACTAACATTGAGATTATAGCCAAAGGTGTGGGAATGTAAACCAACAAGCGGGGTAACACTATCAAATCATTAAAGTTCCTCCGCCCCCATGCGAGGAGAATTAGTGGGGTAACTGAAGGGATCCTTGAAGCTCTGAAAGGAATGGGCCCAATCAGGAAGCCCATATGATATGAGCCTAAAGCCATAATAGATTTGGCTCTCGGGTCTTAGAGACCAATACGAATTCATAAGGTAACCGCCAAATAGGCCAGATAAGATGATTGGGCTAGTAAGTTTGGGATGAACCCACCCTTTTCAAGATAGCTATCATGTTAAGCCAAAAAGAGCAACAAGAGGATCAAGCTTGTAATTGGTACTTATCAATAATTCTCTAATAGATATGTGATAAGAATGTAACAATTCAGGTAACTTTACTCTTATAACTTTTGTGATATCTTCCTTCTACGCATTATTAACTTAGGTATTGGAGGTCCTTCAGGCACTTTGAGTCGTCAGCTTTCTTTATTGTAGGGTGAGTGCATTGGTGAGCAGTGTGTGGAACACGTCTCGAACAGAGATTTTTCAATGTAATTAATATTATTTTAATTTTTAATGATAATTGATAATTTTTTTTATTAATTTTTAATACGAGATAAGGTAAACTAAGCTATCACGTGCCTGTTTTTTATTGATTCATGCATATTTATTGACCATGTAACAAGTTTTCTAATAGAATATCTAATATGGGATGGATGGAACAACGTAAGTCCAAGTTTCTTATTGTTGAGATATTTAGTGTATGAAAACTAAAAAACCCAAAAATGGTTTTAACAAAAAGGTAAACATCTATGGACTAATTGGGCAATTATCCTAGTTATTTAGGATGAGATATATAGAGTACAATCCCAATTATTTGTACAGTTAGTTTTATTATAAAGTATGTCTAATATATAAAATTATATCAATTTATGAATTGACGTTTGTAAAATCTTTTGTGCCGTTAACAATTTTTTTAAAAATTGATTATTTTCTTTTATGAGAAATTCTATTTGTAATCCTTGAATGACCCATGGCTGAAACAATGTGTTTCATTAAACAGAAAAACGCATCGTTTTGGCAAATGAAAAAGAGAGGAACGTGACCTGTGGGAGACAACACTGCCAACCCATTTTGAGCCCTTTGCCGGCTAGAGACCACAGACAACCCATTTTGAGCCCTTCTTTAGCTCGAGACCACTACCAACCCTTTCCCCCTGCCTCAGCGCAAGACCCATCCCCTTCCTCTTGCCTTAGCGCGAGACCCATTTGAGCCTTTTGTCAGCTCAAGACCACTGCCAACCTCTTCCCCCTTCCTCAGCGCGAGACCCATCCCCTTCCCCTGCAACTGGCAAAGCCTATCTCTATACATAACAAAAAAAAAAATACTACCATGCTTGCAATTATCTATATCAAATTCCTTGCCAAAATAAAAAATACAAATCATAAAACCTTCATTTAATCTTTTAGTTCCATCGCAAGAATGCTATTTTCAATTTTTCTAGTTCCCTGTTGTTGGTATTGTTTGTGCTTGTGTTACAAGGCAAGAAACATTTCTTCGGAACCAACCAGCAACAACGACTTTTCAAGTCAAGAAAAACATACCAAGCAACATAGAATTTTTTTGATTGTGGTACAAGGCACGAATAATGAGAGAATGGTCAAAGTTGATGCCGATAGTGGTGGAGGAGAAACTCAAGTCGACGGCGGCGAAGTAGATGGATTTCGAGAATATTCAAAACGAAACTCAAACAACACCCGCGCGGGGTGGGAGGGGTGCCCCACCATGCGGGTAGCACCCCTACTCGGCAGAGTCCAAAGCTTGATTTCCAAGCTTATGGTTTAATTTGTATTAAAGCCTTCAAAGAGGATAACGTTCCAAATTTACTGTAGAAAATTAATAATAAAATGTATGATCAGTCGAGATATCTCCCCCCACTTTAAGGAAAGCCACATGCAAAATAGAGAATGTTTGAGGAATAAGATAAGATGAAAATTTTGTGAATAAGATAATTTATGAATAATAGTAATATAAGTAAGATATTTTAAGTGATTAGATTTAGATAGTGAATTTAGATGAAAGTTAAAAAACTGATTAAAATATTGTTAGATGTTATTGTTTAATATTATTATTATTTTGAGATTTGAAAAAATTGAATTGTTTATTATATTTTATGTGAAAATTTGTAAAAATTGTAATAATAAAATACGATGAGATGAGATGGATTGAGTGTTTCTCAATCTAAACTGAGCCTAATGTTTTATGGGATTTTGGAAAAGGATAGAGAAAAAGTTGAATAAAAAATATTATAAAATTAAAATATTGTTAGAATATAACTTTTTAATATTATTTTTATTTTAGAATTTGAAAAAGTTTGAATTGTTATTTTTTTTTAAAAAATAAATTTAGAAAAATTGTAATGATTAATTTGAAAAAGTTGTAATGATTAGTTTGAAAGTATTTGTGTTTGAATAATATTTGTGAATAAAATGAGATATGATGAGATTAGATGAAATGAGATAAGATGAGACCAAAACTATTTCTAAACATCCCCTTAGAATAATACAAATGAGGAATTATAACTATATAATAATAATTTTTTATGTCTTTTTTTTTTCTCAAGAAAATCATAGATTAAACTAAGTGGTTACAAACATACAAGATTTCATGTGGTGGGAGTCCCAACAATCGTCCCAAAACAAGCAAAAGCAACACCTACAAATAAAATAAAATAAAATAAAACGGGTTCTCGAATCAAAAGAATGACTTTAACCCATAAAAACTACGACTAAAAGTCGCAATCGAAAATAGGAACAAATGAGAATAGCAACCTGTAGATAAATCGATACACCGATGTAGGACCGCCATCGACTGTGGTGGCGCGTGCAAATCATGCGCCACACTAGGAAAAAGAAGAACACTCAGATTTGAGAAAGCCGAAGTCGATGACCCCGATGGTGCCGTGCATGGCGGCAGAGGACTCCTCCTAGCATGGTAGCACGTGGATCTCATGTGCACTGTAATGAGCCGCTCATTTGGACGATATTCTCCTACCATTTGACAGATTGGTGGTTGGGGAGTCCGATGGTGGGGCGCGTGGCTGCCGTGGAAGGCCAGAAAGCAGCAGATCGGAGTATCTAAGTGCTATTGTCGGAAAGTTTGAAAAAAAACTAGAAAAAAACCTATAGACAGTGCTGACGATGGCTGGTTGAGCAGAGGGAGGGAGGAGCCAAAGTTCCATCACTGCCGCCCCCGCCCCCCACCCCCCCTGCGGAGGCGAGGGCAGCGAGACTGTGATCGCTGGATGTTTGGGTAGAAAGAAACGAGTTGGAGAGAGAAAACAAGAGACGGGGCTCTCAATACCGAGAAGTTATAATATTATTATTATTATTATTATTATTATGTCTTTTATGGCTAAATCCTTAGTTCTTGAAAAGTTAAAAAAGAAAACAAAAAGGAGGATTATATACCATTAAGCATCCTGAGAAGATATTGGGCCTTGGCTTCAAGATAAATTTTTTTTTTTTTTTTTGAAACTTCAAACTTCATTTCATCAAATATGACTATGCGTTAAGGTCAACTACATACATTGCATTACTTTGACCTACATCATTTACAATTAGCTTGATCTACATCTGTTACATTATAATAGAAACCTTGTCTATGTCCTTCAGCCATAACTTGAACACTTATACCTGGGTTGATAAAACCAATATCAATAATCTCACAACTCTGTAAAGTGCTTGATGTGCTAGCTGGTGAGCCACTTGATTTGCATTCCTCTTCACATGGTTAATCTCCCAACTTATATCAGCCAAGATAGAATGAACATCCATCACAAGGCATTGAAACATACCATTTTGCTGATGATGTTGTTTTACTGCCTTTACAACCTGAAGTGAATCCCCTTCAAATACTACCTTCTGCAAACTAAGCTTTTTACACAACTTTGCAGCTGATATTAAACCTCTAGTTTTTCCATGGTAGCTTGTGAGCAAAACTGTAATGGTTGCATGCACGAAGCCAGTAGATCACCTTCATAGTCTCTAACTACAATACCAACTCCAATTCTGTTACCTCTTTCTCTTACTGCTACATCCTAATTGATCTTTATCCAATCTGTATTAGGAGGATTCCAATGAGTAGAGCATATTTGATCCAATCTGCCATGGTGTCTCAGGTTGAGTTGCTTATTTTGCATCTGTTGGAAGTCATTGTACGCCTGTGTTACTCTTTTCATCAGAATTGTAGGGGGTAGAAAACTGTCTTCAAATATCATCTTGTTTATTGTTGTCCATAACAATCTGGCTATTTTTGCAAACAAACAAATTTCTGTTATTCCTATTCTCTGAAACATTTGCATAAAAATATCTCCAAAGTCTTCATGTGTGATTGCAACTTTTTGTAATTTTTTACTTCCTAACATCCATGCATCCTGTGCAGATGAACAAGTCCAAAGAATATGACCTGGGGTTTCTTCTGCTTGTTGACAAATTGGACATAAAGGTTCATTTACAATCTTCCTCTTAAAAAGATTTTGTTTAGTGGGTAAATCATCATTACATGCACACCAAATAAATACTTTGACTGCATTTGTAGTTTGCATTTGCCATATTTGCTTCCATAATTTTTTATGCACCCCTTCTGTTGAAGTTTCCCCTTTTTTCTGATCTTGCCTCTGCTTGCATAGGTGATAGGCACTCTTGACAATAAAACAACCATTGTTTGTATACTTCCATACAATGTTGTCTCTTAAACTGGTGGTCTGTGCTACAGGTATCCTTACAATTTGTCTCATATCTTCTTCCCAGAATATATCATTAAGCATCTGCATATTCCACGACCTAGTATTAGGGGCAATGAGCTCAGATACCTTGGCATTTGTTGACAGTGTTTTCATAGGAGACATTATAGTGCCAGATTCATTATTTGGAATCCACTTATCTTGCCATATCTTAACCTCTTCTCCATTGGCAATTCTCCAAATCATCCAATCTTTAACAGTATTAATTGTTGAACTGATGCTTTTTCCATGTATAAGAAGGTCTGAATCCAGCTTTTGCCTGCAAAACAGAGTTGTGTGGGAAGTATACATCGTTGAAAATTCTAGCTGCTAAGGTTGTAGGATTATTAAGAATTCTCCAGACCTATTTGGCCAGTAGAGCAGAATTGAAAGCCACCAAATCTCTGAAACCAAGCCCCCCAACTGCTTTGCTTTTACTCAAACCTTCCCACCCTTTCCAGTGAATCTTTGTATATTTGTCTTGAATACCCCACTAGAAGTTAGAAATCAGTGGGTTCAACTTATTGCATAAAAGTTTTGGAAATAGAAACACATTCATACTGTATGTAGGTATGGCCTCGACAACAAACTTGATTAGGATATCTTTACTAGCTTGTGAGAGAAATTTAACCTTCCAATTCTCAATTTTTTTACTCATTTTTTCAACTATTCCTTGAAAAGCTATGAATTTTGATCTTCCAATAACTTATGGCAATCCCAAATATTTCTCCATATTTGATGAGGCTCTCAAACCAGCAACTTGCAAAATATAATTCTTTGTTTCTTTCTTTGTGTTGTTGTTGAAGTATAAGGACGTTTTGTTTCTGTTGAGTCTTTGACCTGAGGCCTGCTAATAGCTATATAAGATTTGATTTAAATTGACCCACTCTTGCATATTTGCTCGACAAAATAGCTATCATCAGTAAAGAACAAGTGGCTCATTTTAATCTGAACCCTGGCAAATTGGAACTCCTGAGATATACCCTTTATGTTAGCACCTCAGCACAAATGATAAACAAGAATGGAGACAAAGGACAACCTTGTCTAAGTCCCCTCGTGGGTTTAAAACATTCTTGAGGGACACCATTTAATAAAATTGAAAAAGAGGAAGAAGAAATACACCTCAAAATAAGATCAATCCATCTAGCATCAAAACCCATCTTCAACGTAGCTTCTTTAAAAAATTTACACTCAATCCTATCATAGGTTTTACTCATATCCAATTTCAAAGTCATATAACCCTTTTTTCCTTTCATTTTAGTTCTCATTGTATGCAAATTTTCATAGGTAGCCAATATGTTGTTAGATATTAGCCTTCCAGGTATAAAAACACACTGATTTTGAGAGATTATGGATGGGAGGATCTATTTGAGTCTATTGGCCAATAATTTAGTGATGATTTTGTAAAGAACATTATATAAACTAATAGGTCTATAGTTAGTAATGTTCACTGGGTTACTACATTTTGGAATCAACACTAAATATGTAAAATTGATGACCCTGATTAGAGTTCAGAAAAGCAAGTATAGCCTCACTTACCTCCTCCTGATGGGCACCAAGATGGACCTAGTCTTAAAAATTCTTTACAAGTTTCAGATGAGCCAATTACAAGGTCAAGAGCCAAGAAAATCAATGAGGTAATGCAAGGATTGGTGTAATCCACTTGGGACGAGTCTAACAAGAGCCCAAGATGAGATGGGCTTGAAGGATGAAAATCCAGTTTTGATTTATTTGATACAAGTTATGGAAGAGGGCAACAACATGAGTTAAGAGCTTTGGGCATTAACAAGAGGAGATAAACTCAACTCACAATAAATAAATTCATCAAATTTTATAAACTGATCAAAATGAGGCTACAAAGAATATTTAAACCAAAATCTAATTAAAACTCTAGCTAAAATAAAGCTCCATCTTCCAAAAATACCCATGAATGAATAATGTCGTGGCTACAATAACTTCTTGAAATTCTAGTTCAACAAAATAATAAATTTCTCAACATGCCATTGAATAGGCACCCCCCTTCAGTCCTCATAATAAACCCAATTATTCTAAACTAATAAAATAAGTCCTTTAAATGAATTAAACAAGTTGAAAGCCTTCAAGTGCCCAAAGCCCTTAAGTCATGTTGTTGCCACCTTCCATAACTTGTATCAAATGAATCAAAACTGGTCTTTATCATTTAAGCTCATCTTGAATGTTGGGCTCTTGCTAGACTCATCCTGTTCTTGAGATAGGTTCTTCAATGGGTCTAGATTTTCATATAATCTAGGTTCTTGAAACGAGTTCCTCAATGGATCTAAATTTTTCATTGGCTTGATTTTGACTTTCTTGGATGAGTTTTCAAATTGATTGTGGGTTCAAGAGATTCAATTCTCACTGGTTCATATCACCTCCCCTACCACAAACCATCATTTTTGGTAAAAACAAGCCCCATACCCATCTAGTCCAGGTGCTTTATGTGGTCCCATTTGAAAGACAGCTTCCTCAATCTCCTGTTTTTTGAAATGTGCCAAGAGAGTTTCATTCATTTGATGAGTAACCTTTCTTTTAACTGTTTTTATAGAATCTTCCATGTGTTTAGGATTAGAGCTTCAAGATAAATTCTAAAGTGAAAGAATCAGGCTGAAAGTAGGGAATGAAAATCAGCGTGTTGGGGATAAATATACCTAACAAGCAGAGAAAAAATACGGGTGATTAAAGGCTACAACCACATGAGAATCACGTTGCGAATATAAATGCTCCTTTTGGGCTAAGGGATCAGGCCCACTGACCCTATCCGCCTAATGTTAGAACTAGCCCACCAAGATAGGCCCTAAAGACACATCCACCTAGCTGGTTATATCTCAACAGGGTATGATCCCATAAAGTACAGTGGACATACCAAATCGACATTATTGGCAGTCAAATCAGCCCTAGAGACATTATTGCATGCCCTAGAGGGACAACTGCATTTAATGTCTTGAAATGGACACTTGAAGACATTATTGTGTCAGATCACAGAAGTCAGATGCCGAGGGAGGGAAATGGATGCCATATCATGCTTCCATGATATATGAACAAAAATGGATGTAAGCAAAGAGGACTATCATTTTTTTCTTTTTCTTTTTCTTTTTCTTTTGCATTTGCATAGTCTAACTTAAGCTTTGAATGTATTTCCCTTGGGATCTCTTAGGCCTAGTTTGGATTGTGAGATGAGATGAGATGACTTGTGAATAATAGTGATAATGTTTGAATTAAGATGTTTTATAGAGTTTTGAGAAAGGAGGGAGAAAAATTTGAATAAAAATATTATAAAGTTAATATCTTGTTAGAATATATTTTTTAATATTATTTTTGTTATGAGAATTGACAAAATTGAATTATTATTTTTTATTTTATTTAGAAATTTGAAAAAGTTGTAATGATTAGATGAAAAAAATAAAACTTTGAAATTGAAAAGTGTTTGTGGTATTTGGATATTGAGATGAGATGGTATGAGAGGCTTTTGCTATCCAAACCAGGCCTTAGGCCTCGTTTGGATAATGAGATTAAATTATATGTGAATAATAGTAAAATAGTTTGAGTTAATATGTTTTATAGGGTTTTGAGAAATGAGAGAAAAAATTGAATAAAAATATTATAAAATTAGAATATTATTTTAAATTTTATTTTTATTTTGAAATTTGAAAAAATTGAATTGTTTTTGTGTTTTGTTTGAAAATTTGAAAATTTTTTAATAATTATGTAATGATTAGATGAAAAAATTAAAAATTAAAAATTAAAAATATTTGTATTTGTGACATTTGAATATTGAGATGAGATGAAATGAGTTGAAAGCATTTTATTATTCACACCAGACCTTAGTTTCACTTTCTAATAAGAGGACAAAGAGATGGTAGTAGGCATTCTAAAAATTGCATCGTCGAAACACATTGATCATTTGGAGAGTGAGATAAGAATTTTTTATTTTAGATAAAAGTTTAAAATATTATTATTATTTTGAGATTTAAAAAAGTTAAATTATTTATTATATTTTATGTAAGAGTTTAAAAAAATTATAATAATAAAATGACAATTTTGTATCTCATCTCATGCTTCAAATATATAAAGGTAAAAAGAAGGGATAAGACGTACACATTAAATTATTATAAGAGGGATAATAGGGACAAAAAAAGAAAAAAAAAAATCGAAGAACTTCCTTCAATCCAAATTATCATATATTGTGGAAGTATGCAAGGGACTTGTGATACAACAACTAATAGGAAAAAACTTCAAACCGAAAGAGGTGTATATTTTTGTTTTGCACCCACCAATACTAATAGACACGTAAGAGATTTATGTTACTAACCGATAAAATCGATTGAGGGGATAATTTTTCCACCTTTTTCTTTTCTCTTATTCCGAAACCTCTGTTTCTCTCTCCATTTCTCCCCGCAACTTTTCTCTCCCCCTCAGGCTTTCTTTTCTCTCTCCAAATCATGGAACTATCTCAAGGCCGAGGACAACAAGATCAACAAAAAGGCATGTCAAGTAGTTCCGGAAGGTTGTTTCTCATTTTACGTTGGACGTCAAAAACAAACATTCGTGGTCAAGATAAAGTTTGCGAATCATCCATTGTTCGTGATGTTGCTAAAGGATGCGGAATTGAAAATTTTGGGTAGTTTCTTGGTAATTACATTGACAATCCCACAAAAAAATTATTTTGAAAAATGTAACCATTTGATATTTTTGAGAGGCTGACAACCTTGAGGAAAGAGAGATTGAGGACAAAGAAAGCTTTTTTTTCCCCCCGGGGGGGGGGGGGAGCAGAACTTGGGCTCGATGAGAGAGAGGGAAGGAGAGAGAGAGATACGGGGAGTGAGATTTGTTTCGCTGCACTTGCATCTATTTTTCACTTGTTGGAAGGCTTGTCACAAGCGCATTTTAGACATCTATTTTTCACTTGTTGGAAGGCTTGTCACAAGCGCATTTTAGAGGGTGTCAAAACCCAACTAACACCCGTCCGGCCCGTAGTTGCTCTCCAAATAATAATATTGGCGTGGGTGTTGTTCTAATAATTCTGGGGGTAAGGTACCAACTACTCCGAAAAAAATATTGACTTTTTGCTTAGAAGCTTTGGATTCTTTGGAAGTTAAGAAATTTTGACATGAATTGGCAATGACTGAGATGTTTTTTGAAGGTGACTCATTGCAAGTGGTTAACGAACTAATGACCTCAATTATAATATCAATGGGTATGGACAGATCATTGAAAGATGCTAAGAAATTGAAGTTGTTTGTTTCTATCAAAATTCTTCATACACTTAAGGGAATCGAACTCGGTAGCCACACTCTAGAAAAGTCTTGTTTTTAAATTTTTCTCTTCTTGATGTGCATATAGAGAGTCAGAGTATCTTTTATGTATTCAATCTATTGTTGAAGACGAGTTGTATGTATTGTTGCTATTGAATGAAATTATGAAAGTGATGTCTCTGTTTTTTTTTTTCAAAAAAAACATAAAAAGGTATGTGAGGGCATATTTTCTTTTATATTAGGATAAGAGGTATTACTTCACATGAATATTTTAAAATAAGGTATGCCTTTCCAATCTTAATAGAGATGTGCGCGTCCTCACGGGGTTGAGGTTTTTTCTCTCGAGTTAGAGTAGAGTCTCTCAGGTTGGGCTTCCTTGCCTGAAGAGTTGGAGATGGCTGAAGACTTGACAAAGCTTTGGGAAGGTTTTAGCCTTACTGAGCAGGAGAAGTCAGGAATCAAGGTGGAGGCATCTACCTTTCTCAAAGCAAAGGAAAGAGGAAGGTCATGTTTACTAGCCATGGTCATTGCAGACAAAGTTATCAATCGAGAAGCTTTCAAGATGACCATGTCGAAGATATGGAATACATCAGGCTGGATTGAATTCTCTGACATGGGTGAAAACAAGTTTTTGTTAAACTTTCAGAAGTGTGAGGACAGGCAGAAGATCATCCAAGGAAGGCCTTGGTCTTTTGATAGATGGTTGGTGTGCCTTCAAGATTTTGAAAGTGATTTATCTTTGAATGCCATCCCATTTCAAAAGGAAATTTTCTGGATGCAAATACATAACATGCCTCTGGCGTGTATGACAAAGGAGATAGGCATGAAAGTTGGGGAGTGTGCAGGGAAGGTGGTGGATATTATTGCTGATCAATGGGGGATTGGATGGGGGAAATTCATGAGACTCAAAGTGGAAGTGGATATCTCCAAAGCTTTGGTGAGAGGTACTTTTCTAAATTATGAAGGTCTTCAAATATGGCTGCAATTCAAGTATGAAAGACTTCCATCGTTTTGTTTTAAGTGTGGTGTCATCAAACATATTAATAAGTTATGTCCAAAACTGCCAACTGTTAGAAGAGAGGAGGGTGTTTCTCATCAATATGGCCCCTGGCTCCGTGCTGCTGCTACCCCTTTTAATATGTTTAATCAAAAGAGGTATGGAGGGGGAGATAATAGAGCTGAACAGACTACTGGAACACCATGGCAGAATGGGCACTGTGGTGAGGATGATGACTCAAAAGGAAAGGATCACATGCAGAAGGATACTCAGGAAGTTAACAAGGAAACTAGTGCTCATAAGGAAAGTGATTTTATTTTGTCAGAGGAGAATCAAGTGGAGGAAGGAAAGGAAGATATGGGGGTCATTAAGGAGGGAATGGGAGGGCTGGGAAAGGAAACTTTATTTCAAATGAAGGAGTTACCTTTGGATAATGGGGTCAGACCTTCCAATTTAGATCGAGTCTTTAAAAAGGATAAGGCTATTTTTAAGGCCTCAGTTTCTGCTCGAGATCAGCAAAAGACCCAAGCTAATGTTACCTCATCAGATTCCACTCTGGCATCACACATTAATGATCTAGATCAGTTTTTGACTGAACAGGCTCAATTGTTGGAAAATTCAAAAAAACGTGTTAGTTGGAAAAGAAGAGCTCGAGACAAATTTTTTGTTGAGCATGCTGCTGAAAGGAAGGAGAAGCTACAAAACTATGATAAGAGGAAAAAGAGGGAGGGAAGTGAACTGGCTGAGGATTCTGAGTTATGTGGGAATAAGAAACAAAAGGAAGTTCATGGGGTGGAAATGGAGACCTTTGTCCAAGATTTGGTGGTGGCTGATGTTCAGCCCCACCAACAGCAATGAGTTGTCTAAGCTGGAACTGCCGAGGGCTTGGGAACCCTCGGACAGTTAGAGAACTTCACTGTTTGGTGAAGACTAAGGTCCCAAATTTTGTTTTCCTGATGGAAACAAAATGTAAAAGGTCCAAGGTTGAGAAAATCAAGAGGTTACTGAATATGGAACACAGTTTTGTGGTGGATTGTAAAGGTTTAAGTGGTGGTCTGGCTTTCTTATGGAAGGAGGATGTGGATGCAGTTCTGGTGTCTTACTCAAGGCAACATATTTCCTTAGAAGTAAAGGACTTAATACAAGGAAATACATGGTTCTTAACTGGCTTTTATGGAAATCCTATTACTGCTAACAGGAGAGACAGTTGGCATTTGCTTAGGAAGTTGAAACCAGAAAATGGTGTGGGTTGGCTTTGTGTTGGGGATTTTAATGAAATTCTCAGCACTAATGAAAAAGTTGGAGGGCCTCTTAGACCCTTTGGTCAGATGGAATGCTTTCGTGAGGCACTGGAGGATTGTGATCTTAGTGATATGGGGTATGTGGGGAACAAGTTTACTTGGTCTAACAATCGTGGTGGGTCTGATTTCACTAAAGAAAGGCTAGACAGAGCCTTCTGCAATCCTCAATGGGCTGTATGGAACACTGGAGTAGTGACCCTTTTATTACCTGCACTAAATTCAGATCATTGTCCTATTTTCATCACCAATAGAAATCATCAACAAGGTGCAGGAAGACATACCAAAATTTTCAGATATGAGGTGAGTTGGGGTCAAAGAGAAGAATGTAACAAGTTAATTGCTGAGGAGTGGCAGAGACCTAGTTTAGCTTCAAATAAGCTGAGCTATACTACTGAAGTTTTGAAGAGGTGCCAATTTAAACTTCAACAGTGGAGTAAGCAGGTTATGAATAAAACCAAGAAAGAACTACAGCAAAAGATGGAGCATCTTAACTCACTTCAGCAGTGCAACCAAGGAGACAAACATGACAGCATAAAAGGCTTGAAGATTGAGATTGAAAAAGTGTTGCAAGAGGATAATCTAAAATGGAAACAACGAGCAAAACAGAGATGGCTTAAAGAAGGTGACAGGAACACAAAGTATTTCCACCAATGTGCTTCTCAAAGGAGGAAAGTCAATAAGATCTGCAAGCTTATTGATGACAGAGATCAGGAAGTTACCAATGCATCTGCAATCTGCCAGCAGTTTCAAGATTTTTTCCAGAAGCTTTTCACCACTGCTAACCCTCAGAACATTGATGAGTGTTTGGCAGCCACCATCCCCACGGTCACAAATGAAATGAACCAAGCTTTGTTGAGGCCCTACTGTGCTCTGGAGGTTAAAGAAGCTTTGTTTCAAATGGATGGCTTGAGCTCACCTGGACCTGATGGATTTCCAGCAGCTTTTTATCAACAAAACTGGGATGTGGTGGGGAGCCAGGTCAGTGAATCAGTTTTATATGTGCTTAATTCGAAAGGCAACTTGGATGATATTAATAATACCTTCATTACTCTTATTCCAAAGAAGAAAAATTGTTCAAAAGTTTCTGATTTTAGGCCAATTTCGCTTTGTAATGTTTTATATAAGATTATCTCCAAAACCATAGCCAACAGGCTTAAGAAAATCCTGCCTAGTATCATTTCTCAGAACCAATCAGCTTTCATTCCTGGTAGGCTTATCTCTGACAATGTAATTGTTGCTTTTGAGGCTTTGCATTCTATGCATTGTAAAATGGCAGGTAGGGAAGGGTATATGGCAATGAAACTTGACATGAGCAAAGCATATGACAGGGTTGAGTGGTCTTTTCTAAGAGCTGCTTTATGTAAAATGGGGTTTGATTTTGCTTGGGTAGAGTTGGTGATGAGATGTGTGGAATCAGTGTCCTACTCCATTTTAGTTAATGGTATCCCCCAAAGTGGTTTTAGTCCTTCAATGGGCATTAGACAAGGTGATCCTTTATCACCTTATCTATTCATAATGTGTGCTGAAGCTTTGGGTTCTATGATCAGAAAAGGAGTCGAAGAGGGAGTCATCTCGGGTATGCCTTTTGCAAGGGGCAGAATAAGAATTTCCCACCTGTTTTTTGCTGATGACAGTTTGTTATTTTGCAAAGCAAATGCTATGGAATGGGGTAAGATGCACAATATTCTGAAGATTTATGAGGAAGCCTCAGGTCAAAGGTTGAATCTTGAAAAAACTTCAATTCAATTCAGTAGAAACACTGCTAAGGCAACTCAAGATTTCATCCTCAGCATTGCAGGTGTGAGGTCCTCTATGGCTTATGAGAAGTATCTTGGTTTGCCAACTGTTGTTGGAAAAGCAAGAGAGAAATCTTTCAGAGATATTCTTGATCGAGTCAGAATGAGGATAAGCAACCAAAGGGTTAAATTCTTGTCTCAAGCAGGAAAGGATATTTTCATCAAGGCTATTGTGCAAGCTCTACCAACTTATAGCATGTCTGTTTTTATGCTACCTGCAAAACTCCTTCGAAATTTAAACAGCATTATGCACAACTTTTGGTGGGGACAGCATGAGGCAATAAGAAAGATCCATTGGGTTGCTTGGAGCAAGATGGGAAGATCTAAGGCTGATGGAGGTTTGGGTTTTCGAGACTTGGAAGGCTTTAACCTTGCACTACTAGCAAAACAAGGCTGGAGAGTGATTCATACTCCTTTCTCTCTAGTTTCTCAGGTTCTAAAAGCCAAGTACTTCCAAGAGACTTCCTTTATGAATGCAAAGTTGGGTCAGAAACCATCATATATATGGAGGAGTATGCTGAAAACAAGAAACCTGATTGAGGCAGGCTCTTATTGGAGAATTGGCTCTGGTGATAAGGTCAGAATTTGGGGAGACAAATGGTTACCAAAGACCATTCCTTCTGCAGTTAAAAGCCCTATATCCCATCTCGATGGCAATGCTAAAGTTCAAGAGCTGTTGAAGCCAGGGGAAAAGGAATGGAATATGGAGTTAGTGGAGCACCTTTTTTGCAAAGAAGAGGCAGATATCATTGCTCAAATTCCATTAAGCACTTCCATTAGTCCTGACCAACTGATTTGGAAAGGAACGTCTACAGGTTTCTTCACAGTAAAAAGTGCATACCATCTGCACCAGGAGTTGATCCAAGATACTAAAGGGCAACCATCGAGCAGTCATAATTTAAAGGAGGTCTGGAAAACTCTTTGGCAGCTACAAGTTACACCAGGAGAGAAAGTTTTTCTATGGAGAGCTTGTCATAATGCTCTTCCAACTCAATCTAATCTTTTTAAAAGGAAGATTGCAGCAAATCCAAAGTGTCCAATTTGCGAGCTAGAGGAAGAGACAGTTGCACATGCATTATGGGAGTGTGAGTCAGCAAGAGATGTTTGGAGCCAATGTACTAAGAGCCTTCAGAAAAAGCATTTCTCTCATATGGATTTTTTGGAGATTTTCGAAGCTATGGCAGAAGGAATGACTTTTGAGTGCATACAGGAATTTGTTATGGTTGCTAAGCAGATTTGGTGGAGGAGAAATGATTTTATTTTTAATCAAAGATTTAGACACCCGAATCAAGTTACCATGGTTGCAAATGAAAACATAAGAATGATGAAGGACTTGGAAATGCAGAAAAATGAGTCATCAACTTCTATTATCAGCAATTCAGTTATTTGGCAACCACCTCCTTTTCTCTTTTACAAGCTTAATTGGGATGCAGCTGTGGACAAAATCCGAGCTAAAGTTGGTATTGGCATAGTAGTTAGAGATTGTGAAGGAAGAATAATAGCAACTATGAGAAGAAAACAAAGCCTCCTTCCCCTCCCTGCTCTGGCTGAAGCTTTTGGGGCTCTCTTAGCAGTAAAGTTTGCACTGGATCTCGGTTTAACAAAGACTATCTTCGAAGGAGATTCTCTTCAAACAGTCCAAGCTTTGAAGCAAGAGGAAGATCAACTGTCCAGCTTTGGCATGTACATCTCTGAAGCTAAGATGATACTTAGTAATTTCGAATCTTGGAATGTTACTCATATCAAAAGAAGTGGAAATGTGATGGCTCATGTTTTGGCACAAGATGCTTTAGTCATTTCTGATGTAATTGTTACTATGGAGGATATTCCTCCATGTATTTCAGATCTGATTTAATGGAACAAGCTCTTAAGCTTTCTTTTCAAAAAAAAAAAAAAAAAAATCTTAATTGAGATGCGATAATTTAAAAGAGGGCAAGGAATAAATTATCAAACTACCTTTTTCTTTTCTAATCAATCAAACTAATCTAATTGAAAGGAAATCTTTATTTTATTAAAAAAAAATAATACTTATAGTTATAGTGTATACAAGTGGTGCATATTTCTTTTGAACAAATTGAGTAAACATAATATTTATATCAAAAAATTAATTTTAAATGATAGATTCTACTATTTTTTTAAAAACAACTTATAAATCTATCTAACATTACTCTTTAAAAAAAAAAAAAATTCACCTCTTTTCGTTTCCGTGGAAAGAGAAGACCCTGGGAGTGATATTATGTTCGTTAACTGGGTGAGAAATTCATGGCACCTGGCTCTGTACCTATGTGGCTCTGTTTTCATGGCTGTGATACCTCCTTTAAAGCAAACAGAAAAAAGCACCGTTATATTTTTTTAACCTTTTTATTCTCATTGGTATTCATTAATGAACACGAACCCATCAAAAAAGAGAAAGAAAACACTTGATAATGACAGAAACTTAATATGATGCAGAAAAAAAGAAAGATAAAAAAAAGAAAAAAAAGAAGGAAAACTGTCTACATGAACGGCTATTAGGCTTCGTTTGGAACTAAAAATCATCTCAACTCATCTCAACTCATCATTACAACTTTTTCAAATCTCAATACAAAATATAATAAATAATTTAATTTTTTTAAATTTTAAAATAATAATAATAATAATAAATAATATTTTAACAATATTTTATTATCTCAACTCAACTCAACTCAACTCACTTCAATATCCAAACGCAACCTAACTCTCTCGCTGGGTCACTTACACCAATAAAAGGGAACTCTTCCCCTAAACCAGATATTTCCTTCTCGTTAGTCTCTTCGGCTCTCCATTTAGCTGTGGAGACGCGTATTCTAGACTCCAGACTTCTCTTTCTCCTTACCTAGTACTCTTCCATATCTTCTTTTAGTATCTTTATTACCCTATATATATTAGATATGTGTCACATATTGTAACAAAACGGTAATATCTGCTAGTTTTCCCCCCTACAGACTCAAATAGCATAAAGACGATGGAGTGCTCTCATCTGGGTTTACTTCTCCTGGTCTATTGCTTTCTACATGTGGTTCTTGCTTCTGGGTCACCCAGGAATTTGCCAATAATGGCCTTTGATGAAGGGTATTCCCAGCTTTTTGGGGATGATAATCTGGTTGTCCTTGGGGACGGGAAATCGGTTCATCTTTCTCTGGATGAGAGGACAGGTTATATTTTGGTTTTTTACATTCTTGGTATATGTTTTGGGGTTCACTGTTGGGGCTTTTGACTGATTCTTCCTCTTCTTTTATTTTCGTTTTCATTTTTGTTTTCTTTTCCCATTGTGTATTTTTAGGGTCGGGATTCGTGTCTCAGGATATTTATCTTCACGGGTTTTTCGGTGCTTCGATTAAGTTGCCTGCTGAATACACTGCTGGTGTTGTGGTTGCGTTTTATGTGAGTAATCTATTTCATTATCTGGTATAATCAGCTAGGCGATGAATCTTTTTTCTTCCACGTGAATGTTAAGAAATTTTTATAGTAGATTAAGTTGGATTATATAAGAAGATTTAAGTTGGATTATATAAGAATATGAACCAAACCCATATTTTTTTCATGTTTTTGTTTTGGCGATTTATTTGTAAGGAATTTTTGTTAAGATTGTGTTTTTCTACTCAGCTGAATAACCTCGTCAATCAGAGCAAGATGATTTTTTAAGCGTCTCTCATGAAGCCAGAAATATGATCTCCAACCTCATCAATCTGAATAATCTATACCATGATATATGGTGATTGTTCTTTTGCTTGATCTATGACTCTATACCATAGTGTATTGACAACCGGATTCACTTTCATTTTTTTAATTTTCATTTGAAGATCATTTATTAGTAGATTAAATTCAGTATTTTTTTGACTAAACAGTTCGTACCCAAGAGCAAATATTTCAGAATATTATAACTTTTGATGGAATCAACGACGTTGTTTTTCGTAGTCATCTTTATATTTTGATGGCAGATGTCAAATGGTGATATGTTTGAGAAGAACCACGATGAAATAGATTTCGAATTTTTGGGTAACATCAGAGGCAAAGATTGGAGGATTCAGACCAATGTTTATGGCAACGGAAGCACAAGCATTGGCCGAGAAGAGAGATACAATCTCTGGTTCGATCCCTCAGAGGATTTCCATCAGTACAGCATTCTCTGGACTGAGACTCAGATCATGTAAGCACCAATATATCAATAATGATCCAATTTTCTTTGATTGAATAATAATTTTTTATTAGTTAATCTCAACATTTATGCACTCAAAAATGTGCTCCTTTTGATCTTCTCTCAATGACTAACATTTAACAAAATAGCATTAGCTTTGCCTCTTTGTTTGGCTCTGCCTTTGTTTTTTTTTTCAATAAATAGATGCCCCTGTTTTATCAAAACCGTTTGCTATTAATAGCATTACTTAAGCTGGCTGATGCTCTGTTCGGTTACTTGGAGGTTGCTAAAAGATAAAAAATGATTTGGATTGTAGGTTTTCTAGATTTATGTTATGATGGGATTGCCCCAAAAACTATCACTCAGTTGAGCTGTGAATTATATAGGCTAGAGAATCCAAAAGTGCAAAGAATGTTGTTTAAGTTTTATTCAAATTTGTCCCGTATTTCTTCCCAGTTATCTCAGCAATCGATTTGATGATGAAGGGTTTCTAGTTTGGCTGGAGCATGCTAATACCACTGATTTTCTACTTTTACATGTACAGAGTAAATGGGAAAAAAAAAAAAAAAACCAAAAAAAAAAAAACAATTCTGTTTGGGTTTCCTAAACCTGATTTTAATTATGAGTTCTCTTTCCTGTGTATGTTTTTTCATTGTAGATTTTATGTAGACAATGTGCCCATTAGAGAGCTAAAGAGAACAGAATCTATGGGTGGTGACTTCCCCTCTAAGCCAATGACTTTGTATGCCACAATATGGGATGGGTCTGATTGGGCTACCAATGGAGGCAAATACAGAGTCAATTACAAATATGCCCCCTACATCTCGGAATTCTCTGATTTTGTCCTTCATGGATGTTCTGTTGATCCCATTAACCATTTAGCAAAGTGTGACAAAGCTCAAAGTTCTGAAGCAATTCCCACTGGTGTCACACCCGTGCAAAGAATCAAAATGGAGAGCTTTAGAAAGAAGCACATTACATATTCCTATTGCTATGATAGAGTTCGTTACAAAGTTCACCCCCCGGAGTGTGTGATTAATCCCCAAGAAGCAGAGAGACTTAGGGTCTTTGATCCTGTTACATTTGGGAATGGCCGACGCCACCATGGAAAACGACACCACCGTAGCCGAACAAGCCAGGCCGAGGCAATTTCCATTTAGGAAGGTTGCAGCATTTGTTTTGTGAAACGGGCATTGTTATCATCTCTTAGTTTCCCTTTCAGTTTGTGTATAGAGGAGCACAGATTTATTGAGGGGGATGAAGAGTTTTATATGGTTGGTGGTGGTGGTTATGTGTATAGTTCATTCCTATAGGGTTTCCCTGTTATTTTATCATTGATGATGTCTCTACAAAATTAAATTTGGTGATGATTGTGTACTTTAAAATCTTAAATAGACAACAACCCTGATGGGTTCAATAATTATTAGGACATGGGGTTACTATATATATTAGTGTATGTGGTAGGTGTGGATTCCTTTTATTTGTTTATTCTGTTATAAGTATGATCAGAGTATGTCTTTGTTTTTCAAATTTTCCTTTATGGATTATTTTTGTCGTTAAAGGAAGTCGTGTTGTAGTTTTGTTAATGTGAGATCAGGACACTGTCGGATGTGAACACATTCCCGTGGTGTTGAAAACGGCATGTCCAAAACTTGGCTCTGTCTTCGGTTGGGCATTTTTTTAAGAGTAATCCGACCAATTTACTGCACGTAGGACACAAGCTAACAATGCTAGTGACACAGTATGTCGGGTAAGAGTTATTTTATTTTAACCGAAGAAAGTACGTGATTTTGATAAAAATAAAGATAAGAAAAATGGAAAACACGTCTCGGCTCCAACCCAACCCTAAAATGGATCTTAATTTGCAAATAAGGCTTAAGCATCTTAATTTTCGATTTTATAACACTGTCCAGTCGGCTGATTATGACGTCACGATTGAAAACCATGGTGATTTGGGGCTGCTATTATAGGCTAACTCATGAAGGAAGCCACCGCCTCTTGCTCCCCTACAGGCGCCGCCGGGGGGGGGGGGGTAGATTTTTGTCAAGTAGATTTGAGAGTAAGACCTAAAATTTCAACCCCTGTACTAATAATTTCTTCTTTTTCTGCCTTGAAGAGAAAAAAGTTGACTTTCTTTTTGAGGGGAGCTTTATTTCTCGATGGTTGTTGGAATTTCAACGTCGCGTGAACGGAAAAGGTGATGGCAAATGCCCGATTGATTAAGAAACAAATAGTACTAGGTCTGTATAAAACATTAAAATATAGATGAATAAAAAAAATTAAAAACCTAGTTTCGTGAAAGTGCATGAGGTTTGGCCTATCTAGAACATCTTAATAGGACTGTTCATCCGACCCGACCCGAATTTCAGTGTTCCGACCTGATCCGATCCCAAGTCTATTCCGGTACCCGATACCCGATTACCCGACCCGAACACTATTTTCGGAATACCCGATTACCCGATTTTTTTTTTTTTTTTTTAATTTGGAAAATAGATATGTTAGTCTCTTATTCTTCTGAGTCCAAGAATTTACAAAAGATCTGTTTGTAAATATCCACATCAAGAAAAAACTAAAAAAGATTGGTATTAATCCAATCCCCCACAAACTGTTCAAAACAGCAACTACTAACCAAAACTCTAGTACAGCAAATGATCAACCCAGCAAGAACGAGAGAAAAAATAGAAACAAATTAAGGGGTGAGCCTGTCCCCCAAGACAAGTGGAAAACATTGGTTCATATAGCAAGAATCTCGCCACAACAAAGAAGGGGTGAGCCTGTCCCCCAAGAGCTCTTGGACCGAGTCTTGGCTGCCCATTCATACTGGTCTCAACGTCCAGTTAAGCAACATGGAAAGCATCAGTCTGGAACCATGAAGATCATGGAGACCCCAGCTGCTGATGGAAAGGGAGTTGAAGCCTTCAAGAACAAGTTGATCAAAGGCATTCGGATCTGCACTAATATTATAAATAATTATACAAGCACATTTTTTTTTACAATTCTTTATATAATTATGTTCTAAATTGAGGATATTTCTACATTGAAGTTGTGTACTAGCACCGTTGGTTAAAGGGAACAATTCTTTGTTTTCCTCAGTAACATGTTTGGATCAATATCATTGAAGAAAATTAAAAGTTGGTAAATCAGTCTAAAGAATCAAATGAACATTGGGATTGTATCATGGATATGGAGCCGAAGAGGTATGAAGATGCTGCCCATTTGCCCTTTGGATCAATAGCATAATGCAAGCAGCAGTTCCTGCTGACATACTTGAAGTTTTCGAGCTCTCCAAGTTAGTTTCCCTAGATCTCTCATATAATCCGTGGTTGAAGCTCCAAGAATATGGCTTAAGAGTTATAGCTCAAAACCTCACCTACTTGAATCTTGACCAGGTTGACATATCATCCAAGTTGGATGATCCAACGTTCCCAATATCTTGGCAAACTTATCTTCTTTAACAGATCTATCTCTAAGCGACTGTGACCTGCAAGGTGAGTTTCCCGTGGGAATATTTTTCCACCTACCTAATCTTCAACATCTTTATATACGGGATAATGAAAACCTCAAAGGCTATATACCGGATTCGATTGGTCATCTCAAGTCCTTGGTTGAATTAACTGTGAGTAATTGCAATTTATCAGGAGAAATTCCATCTTCACTAGGTAACCTCACCAATCTAATTCGATTACAACTACAACGTAATAGTTTGCACGGTTCAATTCCACAGTCAATATCTAGGCTTGTAAATCTTGAAGTTCTGTCTCTCAATGATAACAATTTGAGTGGTACGGTGGAGTTTGAGTTGTTTCTGAGACTTAGAAAGCTATTTCAATGGCAGTTATCTAGAAACAATATTTCATTGCTTACAAATCCGAGTACCAACTCAACTTTTCCAAAATTTAGGATATTATGTCTAGAGCATTGTGACTTGGGTGAGTTCCCCGAGTTTCTGAGGAACCAAGATCAGTTGGAGATATTAATGCTTGCTGGAAATAAAATTCACGGCCAAGTTCCAAAATGGATGGGGAATATAGATGGTCAGCATATTTGTTTATCTGTTCCATGCAAGAGCCATGGTTTTTGTCCTTACTGCATTTTCATTGGAATCAATGACGAGTATTCTACTACATATTTGTTTATCTGTTCCATGCAAGAGCCATGGTTTTCTGGAGAAGTTGACTTGATTATGCAAGATATTTTTCCTACTTTTGTTTTTTCCCTATAAAATCTGCTTTCTTATCCATTAATATTACCTTTTGGGGGTGGGGGGAGTTACAAGTTCAAAAGAGGCTGTGAATGTGTAATCGGTTATCTCTCTCTTGTTGTTATCTCTTTTTTTTTTTGTTTTGTGGGGTGGTTTGTTCAAGGACCTCACTGTACCCAGTCAGTACCTTGGTTAGTGTCAAACAAGTTTAGGGACTCAAACCTTAGTGATCAGTTCATTCCGAGATAAATGGTTGCTATTATTTTTTATGGAGCCGGTTAGAAATTTTAGAGTGAAGAGAGGAGGTTTTTTGGGCCAAATGATATGTTAGTTGGTTCACATAAAAAGGATTAATTGTGAAGAATTTTAGGATGGACATGTAAACAATTCGTAGCATTTATTTTTATGGTGTAGAGTTTGTTTTTGCCAAGGTCAATTAAATTTCCACTTGTTGTTTATCAAGCATGCTCTAAACTGAAGTGAAACTCAAACCAAATCCACGGCTTTCCCATGTTTAGACACATTTCAAAACCCATTATACATTTCAAACCAAATCATGCTCTCAGGCATGCTCTAAACTGAAGTGAAACTCAAACAACTCTAACATAAACTCAAACTCGAAAGCTCAGGAATATGTTCTAACATAAACCCAGACTACCAAACTGGTAATCAAATTCCTGAAGTACCAGAGTACCAAAACAGTATCTTAGGCTGTGGACTCTCATTTACCCCAAAGCAAAGCTATACACTTTCATCGAAAAGAAAAGGAGAAGAAAACCCTAAACCAGATTTTACCAACGAGCATAATAGAACAGAAATTTCGAGAAAGCCGAAATCTACGACAGCAAAGTAGAAGAATTAATGGGTTTAACCCACTAACCTTGATTCTGAGTTGCGGTGGAGAGAGGAAGATTTGCGAGAGGCAGCTGCGATGGAGAGAGCTGCGATGGAGAGAGTGAGCTTGCGAGGAGGAGAGCCGCTGCGAGGGAGAGAGTGAACGGGTATTCCGCGAGTTTAGACGAAATCGGGTAAACGGGTATTACCCGTTTAAAATCGAATCGGGTAACGGGTATTCCGTTTCCGCTTTAAAACAAAACCGGGTCGGGTAATTCGGGTCGGTTCGAGTCGGCAATTCGGGCCGGGTCGGGTATGCGGCCTTTTTGTTCACCCCTACTTAATAGATTGGTTAAAAGTTAAATATATTGAGTATTTAATTATTAGAGAATAAAATATATTCACAATGAATTAGCTAAATTTCAAATAAGCTAAAGCGACATTCAAAAGTTTTTCTAAATTTAAAGGTTCCTATAGATACATCAAATATATTTTTTTATCAATTATTTCTCTCTCCATTTCTTTCTATCAACGTCCTCATTATGGGGGCCTGGTTGGTTGGGTCAACCAGGTTTGATGGTTGGGCTAGCAGGTGGAAAATAATTTTTTTAACCTATAATTTAATTAGAATATGATTATTAGTTAACATATAATAGGTAGAATAATAAAATATAATAAATTAATAATTAAAAAAATTAAATATTTTTTAATTATTACTTACTTATTATTATATAATAAATAAATAGATAATCCAATGTGGAGATTTGATGTGAATAGCCAAAGTCAAATTCATCTTATATTATTTTATTGTTATATAATAAAAAAATAGCTATTACAATGTGTGAACTTATGTGAATGGAATAGCCAAAAGTCAAATTCCTCTTACATTCATCAAAAGTGTCATTTAGCTTTGGCTAATCCATTGAGGATGCCAGCAGGTTTGGGACATGGGATGAGACATAAAATTTTTATCTAATCTCATTTTATCTCATCTCATCTTATTTCCAAACATAATTCAAATATAAAATTTTTAAATTAATCATTACAACTTTTCAAACTAATCATTACAATTTTTTCAAAATTTCAAATAAAAAATAAAAAACAATTCCAACTTTTTCAAATCTCAAACAAAAATAATATTATAAAACTATATTTCTACAATATTTTAACTTTATAATATTTTTTATTCAATTTTTTCTCTCTCATTTCCCAGAATTCAAAAAATACTCAATTCAAACTATGTCACTACTATTCACAAACTATCTTATTACTATTCATAAAATTATCATCTTATCTCACTCCTCAAATGAGCCCTAATGTTCTTCTACTTACATCACCAATAAATGGCATAATTAAAACAAAAAAATATAATAATCCAATTGTGTAAAAAGTAAGGCTTGAAAAATCAGATCGGGTAAGGATCAATTCAACAAATCAGATGCAACTTTTGTGTATGAGAGGGCCAACTTTGCAAGTTGGTGAGCTGCCATGTTTTCTTCTCAGTAATTGAAAGGAACATTCTAGCTTGATCTTCTAGTCAACATTCTTCTAGCATCATTGACCAGTGACCCATAATCTGTCCAGACATCTTCTTGACTATTTGTAGCTCTAACTATTACCTGAGAGTCTCACTAAAAAACTCACCCTTGAGAAACCCAAATCAGAAAATAGCTCCATTGCTTTCCTCAGTGCCATAGCTTCATCTATTGTAGGCTTTATTTGGTAACTAATGTTTGTGCATAGTGAGGCCATAACATCCATTGCAACATCTCTAATGATGTGATAACCTGGACTTAGCTAAGTCCTCGCCTATTACTTTTTATTTTCTAACTTTGTCCAATTAGAATTTAGCCCTATGGATTTGTGAAGATAACCTAGTAAGTGACATGGGCCCTACCTTTTGCTAAAGAGATTGGTGCCCAAGCCCACAAGAAAGCCTAAAGGACTAGTAATTTTCGACCATTAAGGGTTTAGGATTTTGAAAACCAAATTAGGGTTTGGATATAAGGAGGAGGTGCCAATTGGGAGAGAGACCCTTGCATTTCCCTAAGCCTCAATCATTAGAGCTTGGGGAATGGATTCTCGTTTTTCGCCAGCAACTTGCCACTTGGCAAGCATGCAACCAAGCTTCTAGAAGAAGCTTTTGTAAGAAGGAAGGGAAATGCCATTTTTGGCCATAGGGAAGGAAGTGCCACTTGGCACAAATGCAAGATGAGACTTTTGAGTTTTCAAGAAGAAAAGAAGCCAGAAGGGCTTCAGTTCTGAGAAGCCACACGCCATATGGCATTTGTGCCATATCCTCCACTAGATTTATTGTATTTAGACCTAAGCATGGAAGAATGAAGGAAGAGGAAGGGGTTTTCAGGTATGGCAAGGGACACACACACCACATGCCAATTGGTATTCATGCATTTAGCCCTATGGTTTCTGGATGCTTGCAATCATGGGGAAAATCTCAAGGGTTTTAGCCAAGGTACATGCTGTTTTTGTCTAAAGCATGGACCATAAAGGGTTGGAAGAAGGCTTTAAGGGTTTTAGCTAGGGCAAGGATTTTGCCACTTGCCATCCATGCAAGAGGTGTCTCTTGACATTTTTGAGAGAAACAACGTTGAGGGAAAAAAAAGAGGTGAATTTCGACCAAGACTATAGAAGCAAGACATCACATGGTGCTCATGCACTAAGAGACCTGATGACTTGCATAATTTCTTATATTTGATCACTTATTAACTTTAGAATTTAGTATAAATACCCTATTATTGGACTAAAATGATAAAATGTTACTAGAAATCATTGGAACTAATGTGTATTCTTGAATTGAGTTTCTATTTACTTTGGGATACTCCTAAGTAGATTTTTATGTTTAATTTCAGAGTTTATAAAAGAGCAAGTCCAAACCCATTCGAATTCAAAGGACTTTCAAGTGGGCAAGACATTGGAACAACCTAAGAACTTTCAATGAGTGTAGGACTCTTCAAATAAGGATAATGATGGGTTTTGAGAGTAATTCAGACCAGAGTCCAAAATGCAATAGCAGATAGTATGGACATACTTTAGTATTTTAATCATAACTTTCAGCTCCAATATTGGATTGATGCAAGTCTTAATGCGTTAGAAAGCTATCTTAAAGTTCTAGAAAGTTGTCTATAATAAGGATTTCCATATTCGAACTCCTGAAGCATGTACATGGCTGCCAAGTTGAGTCCTAAAATTACGCGATTTTGTGTACGGGAATATGAAGACATTAGGGTTTCTTTCCTACCCTATTTAAGCATATCATTAGCACGAAATTGAGGAGTTTTTTAGAGGGGCATTTCTTTGGAGTTTTTCGTTTTAGACACTGCGGCTTGCAAGGGACGACACTGCGGACTGCGAGGAGCATTTTCAGTGTTCATTTTCTTCTATTCTTCTCTTAGAAAAATTATGGTGAATTCGTTTATGTTGAATTTAATTTTTAGCATGAAATAAATTTTCTTTATTCTATGAAAACGATGTAATTTAGTTCCGAACTATGCTTGCTTTTCTATGTTAATATGAAGCAATTCTCTTCTATGTTTGTCTGATTTATTCTGAGCTTATTGCTACTAATTAACTAATTATTTAATTAGATGATTTTAATCTTGTGATTTGCTATCGAAAGAGGGAATTATAGGATAAATCTTGGATATTTCGGCATAGGTAAATATAGAGATCGAAAGACTTATATGAACTAATGTAGTATTAAAATTATTGGTCTTATTGCTTTCTTGCTTTATTAATTTGCATACTCTTGTGTAAAATGATGAACAAGAATAATTTTCAATTGACCGTCAAAAGAGACTTTTGGATGCTTGTGTAGATTTGCTAACAAACAGAGAGAATTAAATTCAATCAGCTAGAAGAGTAAAGTATAGTGAGGAATTAGGTGAAATTGATTTCCTAGAAGTTTTCTTTCTCATTGATTTGATCTTTGAACAATATCTTTATTTTCCTTTGAGTATTTTCTTTGAATTACTTTTATTTTAATTTACAATTACAAAAATTGATATGAACCCGCGGGAAAGGAATCCCTTGAACCCACAGTCAATTTGAAAATACCCCAAGAAAGCCAAAATCAAGTCAACGGATGGAGAACCTAGACCCAATGAGAACTCGTTTCAAGAACCTAGATTATATTAAAATCTAGACCCGTTGAATAACCCGTCTCAAGAACCCAGATTACAAAGGAGGAACGCCACAAAGGTTGTGATTTACCTTTGATAAGTTCAAAAGTTCAATTAAGAACAAGAGGAGTAAAACTCAACTCACAATGAATAAATTCATCAAATTTCATAAACTTCATAATCTGATTAAAATGTGGCCACATAGAGTATTTAAAGCAAAACATAATGAAACCCTAGCCAAAATAAACCCCCCATCTTCCAAAAGTGCCCCTGGATGAACAGTGCCGCGGCTACAGTACGGAGCTACAGTAACTCGCTACAGTAACCCTAACCCTAGTTCAATAAAATAATAACTTTCCCAATATGCCCTTGCATAGGCATAAACCCAATTATTCTAAGCAAATAAAATAGGTCCTTGAAATTAATTAAATAAGTTGAAAGTCTTCAAGTGTCCAAAGCCTATAAGTCATGTTGTTGCCCTTTCCATAGCTTATGAAATGAATCAAAGCATAATCTTCATTGTTTAAGCCCTTGAACTTGTATTTGACCCATCTGGTACTTGCAACATATCTTTAAGACTAGGCCCACCTTGGTTCCCATCATTCTCCCTCTCCTCAAAAGGATTCGACCTCGAATCTCCACCTGGATCAAAGGGAAAAATGTTAGTAACATTATCATTGATTTCATATGCATTGTCATTAATTTGTTCAAGAATTTGAGAACATCCATCTAAGCTACTCTTGTTGTCAACAGATAAAGATATTAAATCTAAAGGAGTAAATAGATTAAGTCTATAAACAATTTTGAAAGGAGAATATAAAGTGGTAGTATGCATGGTCCTGTTATATGCAAACTCTATAAATCCATCCATAACCACAAAAATAGAATTTCTACTCCTTTCTTTCCTAGGCAGCCCCAAAACAAAGTCCATAGATATGTCTACACATGACTCACTAGGAATAGGTAAGGGCGTATGCAACCCATGTGGCAAAAGTATAAATTTGGCCTTTCTGCATGTAATGCACCTGCCACAAATACAATTGACATCTCTCTTCATCTTAGACCAACATAAATGTTCATACAAAATGTCTAATATTTTCTTGACACCAGAATGACTACTCCAAATATATGCAAACTCAATGAAGGGCAAATGATAGTCCCACAAACGTTCATGCAACACATCAATGAATGGCAATTGATACTTCCACAAATGTTCATGCAACACGTCATTGAAAGGCAAATGATATTCCCACAAACGTTCATGCAACACAACAAAAGTCTTCCTTACACCATGGTTACCCAACAAACCACCATGTCCATCGCACACAAGCAACTTACATATAAAACTAGTAGGTACATAAAATCTATTCTTTATAAACAAGTACCAATCTAGTTTATAGAACTTACCAAACGATGCTTTCTCACATGTTCCATATACAATAGCAAAGTCATCATCATTAGCATGCAATTCCTTATCATATTCAAGTTTCAACAATTTTGCATCTAAAATGAAGATAAGTACATACCTTCTTGCTAAAGCATCAACCACAAAAGTTTCCATACTTTGTGTGTATTTGAATACATGAGCAAAAGTTTCAATAGAATCCTCCCGCTTAGCACGCATTATGGTCAACAACTTACCTTCTCCCTTTAAGTGTGTCAATGACTCATGTTCTTCCAAGAAATGTCGGTTAGGAATTGTTGCACTTGGCACAAAATCAATGTAGTGCTCTATCTCCCTAATGGGTGGCAATCCACTAAATACACCACTTGGAAACACGACCTCATATCCCTGCAACAAAGAGACAACAATACTAGGCAAACATACGTCAAGTTCGTTAGGATTAAGACTTGCCTTAGCATAAAAACTCACTTTTCTCTTTGTTTTTCTCTCACTTTCTTCAAACTCTCTTTTCTTTCCACTCTCTTTTTCTTTTTCACTCTCTTTTTTCCTTTCACACTCTTTTTTCTTTTCACTCTGTCACTCTCTTTTTCTTCATCTTTTTTTGTACTCTCGACCTCATAATTATTTTTCAACTCATTCTCTCTTTTGCTTGAGGTCTTAGTCTCACCCTCTTCTTTTTTCTCTCTCATTTTTCTCTCTTTCTCCATTTCGGTCTCACTATTTCTTTTCTTCTCAAT
Source organism: Juglans regia (assembly GCF_001411555.2). Taxonomy (NCBI): domain Eukaryota; kingdom Viridiplantae; phylum Streptophyta; class Magnoliopsida; order Fagales; family Juglandaceae; genus Juglans; species Juglans regia. The sequence goes on along the minus strand of NC_049916.1, from coordinate 14,211,020 downwards.
CTCACATTCACTCTTGCTTTTCAGCTCAATCTCACTTTCACTTTCACTCTCACCTTCACTCTTGCTTTTCAGCTCATTCTCACTTTCACTCTTCCTTGTTTGCTCAATCTCCTTTTCACTTTTTCTTTTTTGATCACTCTCACTTTTACTCTTTCTTTTTTTATCACTCTCATTTTCACTCTTTCTGTTTTGAGCAACCTTACATTTCAGCTTCAATTGATCCCCATGGACCTGTTTTGGAGTTAAAGGAGCAAGTTTGATTGTTTTTCCATCTTTTTCAAAACTGTACATGTTCCTTAACCCATCATGGATCACCTTCCTATCATACTGCCATGGCTTTCCTAACAAAATATGACTAGCATGCATAGGCACTACATCACAAAGCACCATATCCTGGTATTTTCCAATTGAAAAAGAAACTAGCACTTGCTTATTTACCCTAACCTCCCCACAATCACTCAACCAGTGCAACATGTATGGTCTAGGGTGTTTCAAGGTACGTAAATTCAATTTCTCAACTAAAGTAGTGCTAGCTAAATTAATACAACTCCTCAAATCAATGATCATACTACATACCTTGTTGTTGATGTGGCATCTAGTATGAAAAATATTCTCACTCTTCTGCTCTATATCATCCATCTTAATTTTTGTATTGAGTGCATGCCTAGTAACAAGAGAATCACCATACTCTTCATTCTCATACCCATTTTCAACACTAAACTCGGGACGCCTCCTATCTCTCCTGCCATGAAGATTTCTAATTACCACATCTTGATGGTCCATCCTATCCCTCACTTCACCCAACAC